>NC_084615.1:15015256-15315256 GCF_033978795.1 Nerophis ophidion
AATAAACGTGTCTGCATCATTCATTTCCTTATGACTTGTAAGTGCCGCCAAAATAAAAATCCCCAAAACGATCGTAAGGTTTGTGCTTTAAAAGGCCTACTGAAATGAGATTTTCTTATTTAAACGGGGATAGCAGGTCCATTCTATGTGTCAGACTTGATCATTTCGCCATATTTTTGCTGAAAGGATTTAGTAGAGAACATCGACGATAAAGTTTGCAACTTTTGGTCGCTAATAAAAAAGCCTTGCCTGTACCGGAAGTAGCAGACGATGTGCGCGTGACGTCCCGGGTTGTGGAGCTCCTCACATCTGAACATTGTTTACAATCATGGCCACCAGCAGCGAGAGCGATTCGGACCGAGAAAGCGACGATTTCCCCATTAATTTGAGCGAGGATGAAAGATTCATGGATGAGGAAAGGGAGAGTGAAGGACTAGGGAAAAAAAATTAAAAAATTAAATTAAAAAAAATTAAAAAAAGACGACGGCAGTGGGAGCGATTCAGATGTTATTAGAAACATTTACTAGGATCATTCTGGAAAATCCCTTATCTGCTTATTGTGTTACTAGTGTTTTAGTGAGATTATATGGTAATACCTGAAAGTCGAAGGGGGTGTGACCACCAGTGTCTTCGATGGAAGCCACGTTTCTCGACGAGGCAAGGCAGCCGGGCTGAGATTCCCCCCCCCCTCCTCCACGGTGTAAGCATCTGAAGGTCGGGGGCGTCCGGTTTGTAAGAGGCAAGAGAATCCGCAGCTGCAGGAGGCACGATGCAGGCTCTCCGCTCATAACTACAGTAAGAGTCGACTTAATACCACCATTTTCTCACCGAAACCTGCCGGTTGACATGTGGTAGAGAACCATATTCGCTTGACCGCTCTGTTCCATAGTAAAGCTTCACTGTCAGCTTTCGGGAATGTAAACAAGGAAACGCCGGCTGTGTTTGTGTTGCTAAAGGCGGCCGCAATACACCGCTTCCCACCTACATCTTTCTTCTTTGACGTCTCCATTGTTAATTGAACAAATTGCAAAAGATTCAGCAACACAGATGTCCAGAATACTGTGTAATTATGCGATTAATGCAGACGACTTGTAGTTGGGATCGGTGCTGGATCAAAATGTCCGCTACAATCCGTGACGTCACGCGCACGCGTCATCATACCGCAACGTTTTCAACAGGATACTTTGCGCGAAATTTAAAATTGCAATTTAGTAAACTAACCGGCCGTATTGGCATGTGTTGCAATGTTAATATTTCATCATTGATATATAAACTATCAGACTGCGTGGTCGCCAGTAGTGGCTTTCAGTAGGCCTTTAATTGATCAATTGACTTCATTTCAATAAAGGTATGGATTCATATCGCTAACAATCAGTATTGAGACACCCTTGCTGTTTACCATGCGACCAAATCCAAACTCTGGACTGTGCCAGGACTGACCTTGGCCAGGCGTGCTCGCTTGATGAGGTCGTTGAGTTTCCGTAAGGCGGCGTTGCGAGGCAAGGACTGGATGTCCACGAAGAGATCCTGCTCCTCGGCCTCAAACAACTTGCGGTTGTCCGGCACCAGCAGGGGCTGGGCCCAGAAGGAGCCGATGTACACGCGCACCACCTGGAGGAAGGAAAGGTGTGGCTGGGCTGCAGCATCAACACGTACGTTTGTGAAATGCAAACAGGAAGTGAAAAGAGCGGCGTGGAAGAAAAGTTCTTTAAAAGCCACAAAGTGAGTGAATAATTGACTCTTAAAGGCCTTGACTGAACATTGACTCCCAGAGACGGAAAAGTATCACCTGAGAGCTGATCATGTGACCTGCTCGCACTTTCAACTGCTACGGCTTTATTACTTTGACCTTCTGCTGTCCTCCTCATTCTTTTGAAAGTGCTGACAAGCTATCTAAAACCAAAAACTTTACACAACTTTTTTCCGTGAAGAAAATGCTGAAAACAAAAAGGTGTTATCATTACACGATGTGCACAGGTAATGTTTCATGCAAGTATGTCCAATATTGGTAAAAAATGAGATGAAAGATGGGTAAATGAGGCCTCGGAGAGCGTGTGGCACACTCACTAGCTGTATTGCCAGAGCACTGATACAGTGGTAACGTTTTGTAAAGGCCACATGCCACCTGCAGGATTAAAAAAGGCACTTCATTTGAGCTGAAAGTAAAAATACACAATGATCAAATACAGCATAAATAAGCTGTTACTTTTTCCTACACTTTGCATCCAGCGGCTTATAAAACGGTGTGGCTAATATAGGGATTTTCCTTGGCTGACAGCGATGAAAAAAAATGGAGCCACATCTCTTGACTGCCAACAAATATTCCAATGATGTATTTCCCTGACAGTAGTACATGAATAAAATAGTGCAATTTAAGAGCCTGCCCCAGAGTAAGGCCACTTTCAATTCTAGAACATAAAAAAATGACAAGCAGCATTCTTTCCCACCACTCATAAATCATAAAAGGTCGATAACAGTTACATGTGCCTTTACATCAAGGGTCACCAACCTTTTTTGAAACCAAGAGCTACTTCTTGGGTATTGATTAATGCAAAGGGCTACCAGTTTGATACACACTTAAATAAATTGCCAAAAATAGCCAATTTGGTCAATATACCTTTAATAAATAAATCTATATATATATATATATATAAAAAAGGGTATTTCTGTCTGTCATTCCGTCGTACACTTTTTTTCTTTTTACAGAAGGTTTTTTTGTAGAGAATAAATGATGAGAAAAACACTTAATTGAATGGTTTAAAAGAGGGGAAAACACGAAAAAAAATTAAAATTACATTTTGAAACATAGTTTATCTTCAATTTCGACTCTTTAAAATTCAAAATTCAACAAAAAAAAATGAAGAGAAAAACTGGCTAATTCGAAGGTTTTTGGAAAAATTAAGAAAAGAATTTATGGAACATCAGTAATTTTTCCTGATTAAGATTAATTTTAGAATTTTGATAACATGTTTTAAACAGGTTAAAATCCAAATCCAATCTGCACTTTGTTATAATATATAACAAATTGGACCAAGCTATATTTCTAACAAAGACAAATCATTATTTCTTCTAGATTTTCCAGAACATAATTTTTTAAAGAAATTCAAAAGACTTTGAAATAAGATTTAAATTTGATTCTACAGATTTTTTAAATTTGCCAGAATAATTTTTGGAATTTTAATCATAAGTTTGAAGAAATATTTCACAAATATTATTCGTCGAAAAAACAGAAGCTAAAAAGAAGAATTAAATTAAAATGTATTTATTATTCTTTACAATAATAATAAATTAAAAAAATACTTGAACATTGATTTAAATTGTCAGGAAAGAAGAGGAAGGAATTTAAAAGGTAAAAAGGTATATGTGTGTAAAAATCCTAAAATCATTTTTAAGGTTGTATTTTTTCTCTAAAATTGTCTTTCTGAAAGTTATAAAAAGCAAAGTAAAAACAATAAATGAATTTATTTAAACAAGTGAAGACCAAGTCTTTAAAATATTTTTGGGGGAATTTTCAAATTCTATTTGAGTTTTGTCTCTCTTAGAATTAAAAAGGTTGAGCGAAGCGAGACCAGCTTGCTAGTAAATAAATACAATTTAAAAAATAGAGGCAGCTCACTGGTAAGTGCTGCTATTTGAGCTATTTTTAGAACAGGCCAGCGGGCGACTCATCTGGTCCTTACGGGCGACCTGGTGCCCGAGTGCACCGCGTTGGTGACCCCTGCTTTAGATGTACCATGAAGTCAAACACAAACAATTATTCAAGTTCTTTCAGCCTAAGGTATTTTCTTTCAAACTTCTCCCCCTGATGTAACTAACGCTTTGTCATCCGTCCTGTGGCTTCACGTTTGCTGTGGTCGCCGCTATTAACGCTCGGTCTTGGCTTAGCGGCACAGGAAGCTTCGTACTGCTTCCATAAATTTTCGCGATGGTGTTGAAGCTCGTCTTCTTCCCTAGCGGGGGAATTCCTGCACAACAGCGGAATGTATTTTTCCGGCACAGTAAAGAAAGCCCACACTTCCAGTAGAAGGCTAAGCTAGCTGCACAACACAAACAACTGATTTCATGGCGCATCCCTAGTTCAAAGCCACAGTTTGACAAGTATTTTATTGCGATGAATGAAGTTGGTTGAGTGGTGCACAAAGTGTGATAGAAGGTGGAACAAATCCACACAGGAAGTGAGCGTGTACCTCAGGTGTGTTGATGATCTTCCCCAAAGACCACATCAGCGCTCCGTAGACTCTCATCAGCTGCTGGGTGCTGATCTGGTCGGCCTTGTTCAGGACCACGCGCATTTTGTCCTCGTGGTTCTTCAGGGCGCGGATCACCTCGGAGAACTCGTCCGAGATGTCCAGCTTGTGGGCATCGAACAGGAGAATGATGCGGTCCACGCGCTCGGCAAACCACTCCAGCACCGCGGCAAAGTCGTACCCTGCGCACACAAAGGGGAAGTGGTGAGCACACACACACACACACACAAAAACAAACACACACACACGTTTGGATGTTAATCTAACAGTTTCATTACCTCAAAATGAAAAACAACAAACATCTTTCCCAAGGGTCAATTTGAAGGCACTTTAAAGATGTGGTAAATCCCAGATGAGGTTGCCTACAGCCACAGGGGCCAATGGAATGGGGTTTAGATGTTTGTAGACCACGCACGGAGCCAACTGGACTTTCACTGGATGTCACCTGAGTGTTCCCAATGCATTGTGGGAATGGGTTGCTATACGCAGCATTCTATTCTTGCTAGAGCAGAGGTCACCAACCTTTTTGAAACCAAGAGCTACTTCTTGGGTACTGATTATTGCAAAGGGCTACCAGTTTGATACACAATAAAATATATTGCCAGAAATAGCCAATTTGCGAAATCTATATATATCTATATATATATCCATCCATCCATTTTCTATCGCTTATTCCCTTTCGGGGTCGCGGGGGGCGCTGGCGCCTATCTCAGCTACAATCGGGCGGAAGGCAGGGTACACCCTGGACAAGTCGCTAACTCATCGCAGGGCCAACACAGATAGACGGACAACATTCACACTCACATTCACACACTAGGGCCAATTTAGTGTTGCCAATCAACCTATCCCCAGGTGCATGTCTTTGGAAGTGGGAGGAAGCCAGAGTACCCGGAGGGAACCCACGAATTCACGGGGAGAACATGCAAACTCCACACAGAAAGATCCCGAGCTTAGATTTGAACCCAGGACTGCAGGAACTTTGTATTGTGAGGCAGACGCACTAACCCCTCTGCCACCGTGAAGCCCATACATACATACATACATGTGTATATACATATATACATACATACATACATGTGTATATACATATATATATATATGTGTATATATATATATATATATATATATACATATACACACACACACATACACACAATATATATATATATATATATATACACCCTGGACAAGTCGCCACCTCATCGCAGGGCTTTAATTCAATTTAAATAAAACATTTTCTATAAAATAATCCTAATTTATTAAACCGACATGGACATTGGTTCATAATTTACAAATAAAAGCAAACATTACTTTGAGTCTTAAATGAAATGAAATCAAATTGAATTAAAGTTGAGTCTTTGAAGACGCATAGAGGCCACAAGCCACTCAAAAAATAAATCAGATGTAATTTAATTCAAACTGAATTGAATTCAAATCGTACTATATTCATCAATCTTGCACTGATTACGTGGAGTCCACAAGAGTTCGGAATGAAATAGATCAGGGGTCACCAACCTTTTTGAAACCAAGAGCTACTTCTTGGGTACTGATTAATGCAAAGGGCTACCAGTTTGATACACACTTAAATAAATTGCCAGAAATAGCCAATTTGCTCAATTTATTTTTAATAAATAAATATCTCTCTCTCTCTCTCTCTCTCTATATATATATATATATATACATATATATAAAAATGGGTATTTCTGTATGTCATTCCGTCGTACATTTTTTTTCCTTTTACAGAAGGTTTTTTGTAGAGAATAAATGATGAAAAAACTTAATTGAACGATCTCGCATCCTCCTGCAGCTGCGCACTCTCTTGCCTCCTCCCACCGGAGACTCTGGTGGTCACCACACCCGTGGCCACACCCCTCCGACTTTCAGGTACCATATAATCTCACTAAAACAATAGTAACACAATAAGCAGATAAGGGATTTTCCAGAATTATCCTAGTAAATGTGTCTAATAACATCTAAATCGCTCCCACTGCCCTTGCCTTTTTTTTTTTTGTCTAGTCATTTACTCTCACTATCCTCATCCACAAATCTTTCATCCTCGCTCAAATTAATGGGGAAATTGTCTCTTTCTCGATCCGAATCGCTCTTGCTGCTGGTGGCCATGATTGTAAACAATGTGAGGAGCTCCACAACCCGTGACGTGACGCGCACATTGTCTGCTACTTCCGGTACAGGCAAGGCTTTTTTATTAGCGACCAAAAGTTGCGAACTATATCGTCGATGTTCTCTATTAAATCCTTTCAGCAAAAATATGGCAATATCGCAAAATGATCAAGTCTGACACATAGAATGGACCTGCTATCCCCGTTTGAATAAGAAAATTTCATTTCAGTAGGCCTTTAATAATTGCTTACATGTCCCATGGCAAGTTTCACTGCAATAAGGCGCTTTTGGTAGCCATCCACAAGCTTCTGCTTACATTTTTCACCACAAAATTCCTGGAGTTCAGCTAAATGTGTCGCTTTTCTGACATGGACTTGTTTCTTCAGCATTGTCCACACCTTTAAGTAAGGACTTTGGGAAATCTATTCTAAATAAATTGCCAGAAATAGCCAATTTGCTCAATTTACCTTTAATATATATATATATATATATATATATATATATATATATATATATATATATATATATATATATATATATATATATATAAGGGTATTTCTGTCTGTCATTCCGTCGTACATTTTTTTTCTTTTTACGGAAGGTTTTTTGTAGAGAATAAATGATGAGAAAATCACTTAATTGAACGGTTTAAAAGAAGAGAAAAGATGGAAAAAAAGAAAATTTTATTTTGAAACATAGATTATCTTCAATTTCAACTCTTTAAAATTCAAAATTCAACAGAAAAAAATGAAGAGAAAAACTAGCTAATTCGAATATTTTTGAAAAAATTAAGAAAATAATTTATGGAACATCATTAGTAATTTTTCCTGATTAAGATTAATTTTAGAATTTTGATGACATGTTTTAAATAGGTTAAAATCCAACCAGCATTTTGTTATAATATATAACAAATTATATTCTAAAACCTTTCATTCTAGCCTGATTTAGCCATTCCTTTACCACTTTTGCCGTCATTGTCCTGTTGGAAAACCCAACTGTGCCAAGACCCAACCTCCGGGCTGATGACTAACTTCTCCTGAAGAATTTGAAACTAATCCTCCTTTTTCATTGTTCCATTTAAACCACCAGTTCTATTGGAAGCAAAACAGGCCCATCACCATGCTTGACGGTAGGAACGGTGTTCAGGGGATTAAAGGCCTCACCTTTTCTCCTCCAAACATATTGCTGGATATTGTGGCCTAACAGCTCCATTTTTTGTGTCATCTGACCACAGAACTTTCCTCCAGAAGGTATTATCTTTGTCCGTGTGATGTCAGATGAAACAAAATTGATTGGAAACTCAAGCCATTATGTTCTTTACAAGTGTACGTACACTTTTGATGGTGACGTCAGACCTTCCCCAGGACGCTGGACTTTTCTCTCTGTGTGAGAATGAAGGGTGGACTGCTTTCGATTAGCATCAGAGCGCTCTGTACAAGCTCATCCCTACAATCTGGCTTGCATATCTGCTGCACTCGCATTCCTGCACTCCAACGCCACTGCCCTTTGTCTGCCTGGGATCACGTGCTCGCAGACAATGTGGCGCTGACACACAATGAGAGATGTACAAAAAAAAGAAAGAAAAAAAGAACTAAAAGAGAGGAAGACTGATGTGAAAGTAAGTCCTGTGTGTGCACAGCATGTGTCAGGAGGAAGGGAGAGAAGAAGACATCCCAGTGAGGGTCAAGAGAAGACATTTGTTCTCGCTGCTTTCCCCCAACACGTGTCAGAAGCAAGCAGGCCTTATAGACAGCTGCACAAGCATGGAGTTCACTTATAGCCTGCATGGCCTCCAACATACGTACACCGACATCTCCATGTAGGGCACGGAGCTGCACACAATAAAGCAGGGGTCGGGAACCTTTTTGACTGAAAGAGCCAAGAAGCCAAATATTTTAAAATGTATTTACTTAAGAGCCATATAATATTTTTTTAACACTGAACACAACTAAACGCGTGCATTTTTAAGTAAGACCAACATTTTTAGAGTATAATAGGTCTCTTTTTCTTTGTAATAACTCTGTTATTCTGAAGCTAAATGTGGATGGGGCGTGGCCTACGGGCCTGCAGCGAAGCGGGGTGTTGCCAGGATCGGCCTTGAAATCAGCGACAGGTGTGTAGATGGCCCACATGGGCCTTGTTATCTAATCATCTGTCGCTCTGTTATAAGCAGCAGCCAGGAGGAGAGACGGGGTTGGGGATGGAGCCAGAGCGCGAACGAGAACGAAAGAGAAAAATACAATTGCTGGAAAGCAACTGAGAGACTAATTGAAAAATAAAACAATATTGTAACCCTGAAACAGGCTCTCATGTCGGTGCTTGGTGGTCTGAAGAACCCCCAGGAGGGCAAGCCCCACACTAACCAATAATCAATGAATAACTTCTTACCTTTAACGCAACTTCTTGAACAGGTGCGGTAGAAAACGGATGGATGGATTAAAAATGCATGAGAATGTTTTATATTTTGAATGTTATTTTTAATACTGTGATTACAAGTGGAATTATTCATTACTTATCGTGTTAAGCAATGTCCGCTCAGTTATCCGAGAGCCAGATGCAGTCATCAAAAGAGCCACATCTGGCTCGCGAGCCATAGGTTCCCTACCCCTGCAATAAAGGGACCTTACATTTTGCAGCCTGTTTGTGTTGCACGGAGCTGCTGCACAAAAAACTCCAAACTTCTTTTGCTTGAAATAAAAATAATGACATCATCATCTGCTTGTCACCCTGACTTAAAGGGGAACATTATCACCAGACCTATGTAAGCGTCAATATATACCTTGATGGTGCAGAAAATAGACCATATATTTTTTTAACCAATTTCCGAATTGTAAATGGGTGAATTTTGGCAAATTAAACGCCTTTCTGTTTATCGCTCATGTGGTGATGACGTCAGAATGTGACGTCTCCAAGGTAATACAGCCGCCATTTACATTTTTAACACATCACAAACACCGGGTCTCAGCTCTGTTATTTTCCGTTTTTTTGACAATATTTTGGAACCTTGGAGACATCATGCCTCGGCGGTGTGTTGTCGGAGGGTGTAACAACACTAACAGGGAGGGATTAAAGTTGCACCACTGGCCCGAAGATGCGAAAGTGTCTGCCGCCAGACCCCCATTGAATGTGCCAGAGTGTCTCCACATTTTACCGGCGATGAGAGACATGGCACAGAGATGTATGGATAACCTGCAGAGGCATTTGCAACGATAAAGTCAACGAAATCCCAAAGGTGAGTTTTGTTGATGTTGACTTATGTGCTAATCAGACATATTTGGTTGCGGCGTGACTGCCAGCTAATCGATGCTATCATGCTATTTACCGGCGGTGCTAAGGCAGACATGGCACAGAGATGTATGGATAACCTGCAGATGCATTTGCAACGATAAAGTCAACAAAATCACAAAGGTGAGTTTTGTTGATGTTGACTGTAGATGCATTTGCAACTATATTACGTTTCCTTCCACCCACATTTAATGCGAAAAAAACACTTACCAATCGACGGATTTAAGTTGCTCCAGTGTCAAGAGATGCGAAAGTCCTGATCGTTTGGTCCGCACATTTTACCGGCGATGCTAACGCAGCTATTCGGCCATGCTATGGCTATGAATAGCGTCAATAGATATTCGCTCAATAGCTTCAGTTTCTTCTTCAATACTTTCATACTCCACCCATCCGTTTCAATACATGCGTAATCTGTTGAATCGCTTAAACCGCTGAAATCAGAGTCTGAATCCAAACTAATGTCACTATATCTTGCTGTGGTATTCCCATTGTTTGTTTGTATTGGCAGCACTGTGTGACGTCACAGGGAATTGGATAGTTGCATCGCAAATAGCGAAAATCAAGCACTTTAAAGCTTTTTTTTTTTTTTAGGTATATTCCGGGACCGGTAAAATTTTGAAAAAAAAATTTAAAATTACAACAAGCAACTGGGAACTGATTTTTATTGTTTTTAACCCTTTTGAAATGGTGATAATGTTCCCCTTTAATCAAACACTCCTCACTCCTTTTTTTCTTTTTTAAAGGCCTACTGAAACCCACTACTAGCGACCACGCAGTCTGATAGTTTATATATCAATGATGAAATATTAACATTGCAACACATGCCAATACGGCCAGTTTAGTTTACTAAATTGCAATTTTAAATTTCCCACAAAGTGTCCTCTTGAAAATGTCGCGGAATGCTGACGCTTATGTTGAAGCGTGCTTGTTACGTTATTGGTTGGAGCGGACATTTTATCCCAGTACCACTAACGGCTAAAAGTCGTCCGATTAAATCGCATAATTACACAGTATTCTGGTTATCTGTGTTGCTGAATCTTTTGCAATTTCTTCAATTAATAATGGACACGTCAAAGAAGAATGCTGTTGGTGGAAAGCGGTGGATTGCAGCTGCCTTTAGCAACTAAAACACAGCCGGTGTTTCTTTGTTTGTTGTGAAGCTTTAACATGGAACAGAGCGGTCAAGCGAACATGTTTCTCTACCACATGTCAACCGGCAGGTTTCGGTGAGAAAATTGTGGTAATAAGTCGGCTCTTACCGGAGACATGAGCGGAGCTTGAGTCCTCTGCAGCTGTCAAAGAGGCAGCTGCGACTTTCTTGGCTCCTCCATGGCTTCCATCAGAGACACTGGCGGTCACCACACCCCTCTGACTTTCACGTATGACTTTATAATCTCACTAAAACACTAGTAACACATAAGCAGATAAGGGATTTTCCAGAATTATCCTAGTAAATGTGTCTAAAAACATCTGAATCGCTTCCACTGCCCTCGCCTTTTTTTTTCTCCCTTCACTCTCACTATCCTCATCCACGAATCTTTCATCCTTGTTGAAATTAATGGGGAAATCGTCGCTTTCTCGGTCCGAATCGCTCTTGCTGCTGGTGGCTATGATTGTCAACAATGTTCAGATGTGAGGAGCCCTACAACCCGTGACGTCACGCGCACATCGTCTGCTACTTCCGGTACAGGCAAGGCTTTTTTATTAGCGACCAAAAGTTGCGAACTTTATCGTCGATGTTCTCTCCTAAATCCTTTCAGCAAAAATATGGCAATATCGCGAAATGATCAAGTATGACACATAGAATGGACCTGCTATCCCCGTTTAAATAAGAAAATCTAATTTCAGTAGGCCTTTAAAGCGTTGAGACAAAGTAACAAAAACTGAGCTGATTGGAAGATTTTTGCAACCTTTGGACGCGGTCTTGAAGTCATTAGCAAGCCTGCAAGCTGATATCCCTTTGACAGCAGTTGCGATTACTACTTATATGAGTCACCCAAGAAAAATGAGCTCCGTTTGTTGAGCAAGTAAACGCTGGTGCTCCGTTCTACGTTGCAATGCAACTACACCACAGCCTGGTCACACACTGGAGCAGTGTTTTTCAACCACTGTGCCGCGGCTGTGAGATACAGTCTGGTGTGCCGTGGGAGATGATGTAATTTCACTTTATAGGGTTAAAAATATTTTTTGCAAACCAGTAATTATAAACCGCAAATGTGCCGCTGTTGAGTGTCTGTACTGTCTGTGGCTCGGCAGAGTAACCGTGTAATACTATTCCATATCAGTAGGTGGCAGCAGGTAGCTAATTGCTTGGTAGATGTCGGAAACATGGTTTGTCGTGATCACAATATGCGGGAGGCAGCGTTCCGGTAAAAAGTTGAGTGGAGTTGAGTTTGAGTTTATTTGGAACATGCAAGCATACAACATGCTACATCACAAAATCCAGTTTCTCTTTTTAACATGTTCGAAAAAGGAGTAGGAAGAAGCAGTGCTTATTTAAGCCTACCCCTTTTCTTTTGCATAACAGAGGCCAAAACGTTTGTTCATTTCCTGTTCTCAATGTTTTCACAATATACCTCATAAGTAATCACAATAAAAATAAAAATAAATAAATAATTTAAAATGTATCCAACACTTAAACCAAAAATAAACAAAAGGCGAGTGCCGCTAAGAAAAGGCATTGAAGCTTAGGGATGGGTACGCAAAACAAAACTAAAACCGAACTGGCTACAAAGTAAACAAACACAGAATGCTGGACAACAGCAAAGACTTGCAGCGTGTGGAGCAGACGGCGTCCACAAAGTACATCCGTACATGACATGACTATCAACTTCCCCACAAAGAAGGATAAAAACAACTGAAATGTTCTTGATTGCTAAAACAAAGGAAGACATGAAACTGCTACAGGAAAATACCAGAAAAAAAGAGAAAAATATGAGCGCAAGACAAGAACTAAAACACCACACACAGGAAAACACCTAAAAACTCCAAATAAGTCACAGTGTGATGTGACAGGTGGTGACAGTACACCTACTGTGAGACAAGAGCTATAGTCATGCATGCTTGGTTATGCTTTGAATTCATATCCAACAAGTGTGACTTTTTATTGTCAAAATCGGCTACTGGGTTTCATTTTTTTTATGTTTTCTGCTGGCGGATTTTTTCAATGAAAAAAATGTGCCCTGGCTCAGAAAAAGTTGAAAAACTCTGCACTGGAGGACAAGTCACAGTTGCTCAGGGCCTGATGTCTGCGTTAGATGTGTTTTTGGTCTACACACACACACACACACACACACACACACACACACACACACACACACACACACACACACACACACACACAGACACACAGACACACAGACACACAGACACACAGACACACAGACACACAGACACACAGGGGCGACACCCTGATATGCACAAGCAGCTCCAGTCGGTCTTGTTTGAACGTGACACAGCAGCGTAGATGTATATTAGTAGATGAGTGTTTATACTACAACAATGTGTGTGTAATAATGCAGCAATAAAAGGAGTGTCAAGGTGACCTCATCGTTCATCACGAGTGTCTTTGTGCACTCACTCATTCTTAAGTCTTTTTTATTTCATTGTGTTTGTCGCTCTCTCTCTGTTGAACTTCTCCCTTCCCTCCAGCTGCTCTCTGGCTACGTCTCAAGGGAAGGTGGGGTCAAGAGCAAAACAGATCGCATAGCAGCGCACTGAGCAATGCACCTTCTTTCTTGGGAAACTCAGAATGTTCGAATGTACTCTACTTCCCTTTCTTAAGACATAGTACAAAGGCCGTTTTGTGTGCGTGTACTTCCTCTTGAAATATGGAGGGGAAAAGGGAAGAGGTCACATGAAAATGGTTAATGTGGCAGTTTTGGAGTGAGAGTGGAGCATGTGAAGCAGCAATAAAAAGGGATGTCATGTATTTCCTCATAGAGGAATTCAATTGCTTAAGGAAGCTTTGGTGACAGCTGCTTAATTCGGAAATGGCCTTTAGCACACAAATATCCAGGCTTCACTTTGAAAAAGGTTCCATTTCGAGATGTTTTTACCTCATTAATTACAGGGTCTCATTTATTTTCCTAGTTGGAAAAAGGAGGTTGTCTTTTTGTTTATTGCCATGGCGTGATCAAGGCCTTCTCGCTCCTTGGTCCATGTTAATGGAACCATATTAAGTTGAAGTTAAAGTAGCAATAATAGTCACACACACTAGGTGTGGTGAAATTTCTCCTCTGCATTTGACCCATCCCCTTGATCATCCCCCGGGAGGTGAGGGGAGCAGTGAGCAGCAGCGGTGGCCGTGCCCGGGAATCATTTTTAAAGGGGAACATTATCACAATTTCAAAAGGGTTAAAAACAATAAAAATCAGTTCCCAGTGGCTTGTTGTATGTTTTGAAGATTTTTTTCAAAATTTTACCGGTCTCGGAATATCCCTAAATAAAGCTTTAAAGTGCCTTATTTTCGGCTCTCTGCGAAGACACTGGCCATTTCCCTGTGACGTCACACAGTGCTGCCAACGTAAACAAACAGTGGGAATACCACAGCAAGATATAGTGACATTAGCTCGGATTCAAACTCTGATTTCAGCGACTTAAGCGATTCAACAGATTACGCATGTATTGAAACAGATGGTTGGAGCATGAAAATATTGAAGAAGAAACTGAAGCTATTGAACGAATAGCTATTGACGCTATTCATAGCCATAGTATGGCCGAATAGCTGCGTTAGCATCGCCGGTAAAATGTGCGGACCAAACGATCAGGACTTTCGCATCTTTTGACACGGGAGCAACTTAAATCCGTCGATTGGTCAGTGTTTTTTTCGCATTAAATGTGGGTGGAAGGAAACGTAATATAGTTGCAAATGCATCTACAAGTTATCCATACATCTCTGTTCCATGTCTGCTTTAGCACTGCCGGTAAATACCATGTTAGCATCGATTAGCGTAGCATGTTAGCATCGATTAGCTGCCAGTCAAAATCAACAAAACTCACTTTTGTGATTTCGTTGACTATCGTTGCAAATGCATTTGCAGGTTATCCATACATCTCTGTGCCATGTCTGCCTTAGCATCGCCGGTCAAATGTGGAGACACTCTGGCACATTCAATGGGGGTTGGCGGCAGACACTTTCGCATCTTCGGGCCAGTGGTGCAACTTGAATCCCTCCCAGTTAGTGTTGTTACACCCTCCGACAACACACCGTCGAGGCATGATGTCTCCAAGGTTCCAAAAAATAGTCGAAAAAAAACGGAAAATAACAGAGCTGAGACCCGGTGTTTGTAATGTTTTGAAAATGAAAATGGTGGGTGTGTTAACCCGGCAACATCACATTCTGACGTCATCGCCTCCAGCGCGATAAACAGAAAGGCGTTTAATTCGCCAAAATTCACCCATTTAGAGTTCGGAAATCGGTTAAAAAAATAGATGGTCTTTTTTCTGCACCATCAAGGTATATATTGACGCTTACATAGGTCTGGTGATAATGTTCCCCTTTAATGATTTGACCAAAATTCCAACCCTTGATGCGGAGTGCCAAGCAGGGAGGTAATGGCTCCCATTTTATAGTCTTTGGTATGACACGGCGGGGTTTGAACTTGCAACCTACCCACCTCAGGGCGGACACTCTAACCACAAGGCCACTGAGCAAGTATTGTTTTCCTCCTAATTGTTGTTATTTGTCACTGTTCCAGCGTGTGTAAATGAGCTCTCCGCCCAACAGGGTCTCTGCAGGTTTCAACATGTCAAATTTAAGACTTTTTAAGACGCCATGGATACTCTATAATATGTCTAAGAGATCCCATAGGTTTGTTGTCCAAAAATCAAGCATTGATGCTTTCTTGAGGTTTTTGGTAGGCCCATTTTGTGATTGCAGCGTTAATGTGCTGATCAGTATCGCACAATTTTGGTGAGAAAGTATGTGACCGGCCATTGCTGATGAAATGAGAAGTGGTTAGCAGCTAATTATGGGTCTGCAAACCCTGTTTCTGTATGAGTTGGGAAATGGTGTTAGATGCAAATATAAATGGAATACAATGATTTGCAAATCATTTTCAACCCATATTCAGTTGAATATGCAACAAAAACAAACATATTTGATGTTCAAACTGAAAAACATTTTTTTTTTTGCAAATAATCATTAACTTTAGAATTTGATGCCAGCAACACATGACAAAGAAATTGGGAAAGGTGGCAATAAATACTGATAAAGTTGAGGAATGCTCATTATACACTTATATGGAACATCCCACAGGTGTGCAGGCTAATTGGGAACAGGTGGGTGCCATGATTGGGTATAAAAGCAGCTTCCATGAAATGCTAAGTCATTCACAAACAAGAATGGGGTGAGGGTCACCACTTTGTAAACAACTTGTCAAACAGTTTCAGAACATTTCACAACGAGCTATTGCAAGGAATTTAGGAATTTTACCATCTACGGTCCCTAAAATCATCAAAAGTTCAGAGAATCTGGAGAAATCCCTGCACGTAAGCAATGATATTATAGACGTTTGATCCCTCAGGCGGTGCTGCATCAGAAACTAAAATCAGCGGGTAAAGGATATCACCACACGGGCTCAGGAACACTTCATAAAACCACTGTCAGTAACTACAGTTGGTCGCTACATCTGTAAGTGCAAGTTAAAACTCTACTATGCAAAGCCAAACCCATTTATCAACAATATCCTGAAACGCCGCCGGCTTGGCTGGGCCCGAACTCACCTAAGATGGACTGATGCAAAGTGGAAAGGTGTTCTGCGGTCTGACGAGTCCACATTTCGAATTATATTTGGAAACAGAGGACGTGGTGTCCTCCGGAACAAAGAGGAAAATAACCATTTGGATTGTTATAGGCGCAAAGTTCAAAAGCCAGCATCTGTGATGGTATGGGGGTGTATTAGTGCACAAGGCATGGGTAACTTACACATCTGTGAAGGCACCATTAATGCTGGAAGGTACATATAGGTTTTGGAGCTACATATGTTGTCATTCATCCAAGCAACGTTATCATGGACGCCCCTGCTTATTTCAGCAAGACAAGTGTTACAACAGCGTGGCTTCGTAAAAAAAAGAGTGCGGGTACTTTCCCGGCCGGCCTACGGTCCAGACCTGTCTCCCATCGAAAATGTGTGGCGCATTATGAAGTGTAAAATACGACAGCGGAGACCCCGGACTGTTGAACGACTGAAGCTCTACATAAAACAAGAATGGGAAAGAATTCCACTTTCAAAGCTTCAACAATTAGTTTCATCAGTTCCCAAACGTTTATTGAGTGTTGTTGAAGGAAAGGTGATGTAACACAGTGGTGAACATACCTTTTCCCAACTACTTTGGCATGTGTTGCAGCTATGAAATTCTAAGTTAATTATTATTTGCAAAAAAAAAAAAAAATGAAGTTTATGAGTTTGAACATCAAATATGTTGTCTTTGTAGTGCATTCAACTGAATATGGGTTGAAAAGGATTTGCAAATCATTGTGTTCCGTTTATATTTACATCCAACACAATTTCCCTACTCATATGGAAACGGGGTTTGTACAAAGCTATTTTGGGTAAAGTGGTGGGCATCTCGCCAGGGGAGCGTCACAGGTGATGTTATGTCCATGAGGAAGGAAGTTCTCCCTTTGTCATTTTCCATAAAAAGTCCGGCCTTTAAAAGTGTCCTTGGTGCTTCTTTTCTAACAAGTGCGACAATCAAGCGTGGGAGATGTTTCTAACACTTGTGGCTCATAAACAGTTACTAAGGACACATCAGCAAAAACTCACACATAATAGGGGACCTTTTAAAGTCCACCGTAAACCTCAGCTTTACAGATGCCATGCGGGCGGTTTGTGTTGTAGTCGTGCTGTTGGTTGCAGCACATATTGGTATTATCAAGTCAAGTCAGTCAATAGACCTGCTCGGTCTTTCCTAAAGGTAGAAAATAACTCTTTATTTAAGGTGTTGCTTTTATTTATTTAAACGGGTGAGGTCCTGCTCTCTATATGAGCGGACGCCCTATTGGACAAAATAACAAGGATACTTGTTAAAATAGCTTGCGAAACCATGAGCACAAAGAGAAAGGAAAACAAGGAGAGGATGTTCCAGAAGAAGGTAGAGACAGGAAGTGAACATCAAAGAGCTTCTTTTTAGATGAACATGACCTGTTTTGTAGGGGTTTGGGGCCCCGGGGGCCTGACTGCAATGTAACGACTATTAGACAATCATGTGGTAGTGTATGCAAGTTTGTTATATTCCAACTTCCTATTGCTGCTCGATTTAATACCTAATCACTATTTTTCTTTCCAAAATTGCGATTCGATTTTGCGATTTTTATATGCAGAAAACTGCAAAAATAATGAGTGAAGGAAGACAAGTTACTTTTAGACTGTCAATCATCAAATTAGTGTCCCATATTAGAACAACATGCAATAACTGACTTAAAAAATATTAATAACTTACGCAGACAAATTTAGAGCTTTTGCCTCCATTGTGCCCTTCTACTGAAGAGATAACTGATAAAAACTATACACTGTTTATAATGTAATGTAATCATAATATATACTAATAATAATGCAAAAGCCAGTTGTACGGTATACCGGTACTAATAAAATACCGCAGTACTAATGTCACGCCTGTAAGTTAATGTTTTGGTCAGGTTATGTTTAGTTTTTTGGACATTTAAGTTCTGTCTTGGCATTTCCTGGTTTGTTTTCGTCTCCATGCCAACTCATTACTTTTCACCGGTCATGTCACGTCCCTGTTCTCAGCCTCACCTGTTTTCACTAATCATCACAGCTACTTAAGTCACTCTTTTTCTTGTTTACTTTCTGGGATCTTCACACTCGCACACACGCTACCCATGCTGCACCTTCTTCACGCCCTCGTTTATCTGCTTCATGCCTTGCTACGCTGTTCATTTTGATCCACGTAAATTTTGTATTTATGCCACAGTGCACTCTTTTGTTTCATGTTTGTAGTTTGCAGCAATTATGCTAGTCTTTTGTTTGTTCATAGCCAAGTGTCTGTACCTCCTTGTGAGCGCCCTTAGTTTGTTTATTTTTTATTATAGTTTTAAATAAACAACCATGTACTCACGTCCACGCCTCGCTCGTGTTGATTCTCATCTGCATCGAAGAAACAATCCATGTCCAAGCCAAGTTGTGACAACTAATTAATTAAAAACGGTACTAGAGGTGGGAAAATAATACATTTTTAGATGCATCCCAATTCGGACATGGACAATTATAAAATCAATTAGTAAACTTCAATAACCGATATATAGATTGTAAATAAAGCCATTCAGACAGTTGTAAAAAATGTGTGACTGCAGCGAGACACCTCACTGAGAGATCTGACCAGCTCCTTCATTATAGGGCACCTATGTGCACTTTTGTACACATTCCCATTCATTTAATAAATATGATGGGAATTTGTAGTTACAAATGTACAGTTTTTGATAAACGCTTTTTTAGTGAAACGAAAACAAATGTAAAACTGCATCAATGTACATAAATTAAAGATGCAGCAATAATCCGTTTTGAATGGTATCGTAGCTGCTGAATCGAAATCGTGAGGTGGGCAAAGATTGCCACCTCTACACGGTACTATACTGTCTTTGAAAAACACCCAGACTTTTTAATGTAGCCGCATGTTGCCATGCGGCGGTAACTGCAGCGCTGAGGAGCATGTTGAGTGTGTCAGCGCGCGCGCGCACACACACACACACACACACACACACACACACACTCAGAGCACACAAGCCGAAACAGTGGAGAAAGGGAAAACTGGCAAAAAATTCGCCTGGTTGATAAAAAGGGTGCATGAGGCGCAATTCGGAGGTATTTGGCCTTCAAAACTATCTATCAAGGTGACCTTTTAACACGGGAGTGCCACGCCAAAGGTGGTAAGATCTTCAAACGTAGGTAAAGGTTTAAATAATAATTATCCAGAGCTGCACAATGCCATGCACATGTAAATACGTAGACGCGCACAAAGCTGCTGGGCTTGATGCCAAGTTTTAGCGGAGTCCAAACTGCCCACGTAGGACAAACTAATGCAAGTGAAATGACTCCATTTTGTACCAAATTGCTGCAATGTGTGTTTATTCGTTAACAATGTGCAATCTGTGTACTTTTAGCTATAGTATTGATTTTAGTATTTACTAGGGGTGTAACGGTACACAAAAATTTCGGTTCGGTACGTACCTCAGTTTATAGGTCACGGGTCGGTTCATTTTCGGTACAGTAAGAAAACAAGAAAATATAATTTTTTGGGTTATTTACCAAATTTGTAAACAATGGCTTTATCGTTTTAACATTGGGAACACTATAATAATTCTGCCCACGTTAATCCACATTAAACTGCCTCAAGTTGTTGCTTTGATTAAATAAAATGACAAAACCTTTCTTCTACATATAAAAAGTGCAACATTAAACAGTTTCAAGTCAACTCATCATGCCTAATTTATTACAGCATTTGGGAAGCTTGTAGTTTACTTTTATTATGTAAATGTTATATTTTTATCAACATGTGATAGCATGGACCCTGCCATTCATAACTAGGCTGCTACATTACCAATGATTAATATAACTATAGCTGAAAAAATAGTACAACAGCAATAGGAGAGACTATTCATCCCTGAACACCATGGAGTTCAATGAAATAACAGACAAACAGGGCTTTGCTGCCCCTAACACACACACACACACGCACACAGAGCAAAATGAGCTAATGTTACGCTAAAAGCTAATTAGCCTTCACCTCAAGCCAGAACAGCGAGCAAGCTGAGCTGCAGTTTAATTTTATAGAAGGTCAACGGGCTCATAGTGATGTTTAGAAAGTAGTTGACCTGGAAGTGTTTAGTATAATTTGGGGAGAGTCCGCTGCTACCCTGCTAAACGAATATCTGCTCGACGCTGAAGCATAGACTCCATGCGCTCTGAATACGCGCTGCTGATTGGCTTTGTATTTAACCAATCAGATGGTTGTGTGGGTGGTACAATGCTTACTGCTGAGACAGAGGCAGAAAGCAGAGCAGCTTGTGAAGACTTTTGCTTAGAAACTCGTTTGGTACACCCTCGTGCCAAACCGAAACCCCCGTACCGAAACGGTTCAACACAAATACACGTACCGTTACACCCCTAGTATTTACTAATGATTTTATTTGTCGTCAAGCACAGACTAAGAATGGCAACAACAATCATTAAGCATTGAATAAAATGTCAATAAAGTGTTCTATTTTAACTTAATCCTAGACTTTGGCAGAGTATATATGTAATATCTAACATTGTAAATTGTTCTTTGAGTGCAACAAGAAAAGCCCGGTGTCTTTAATGCCTTTATTTTTTGTTTAAATCTTCTAAAATAGTTCTTTGAGTGCGATAAGAACCATATTTTTAATGTATCGTAAGAGTTTTTGTTAAAACTAGGGCAAAAATGTTTTTTTTTTGTGGTCCCCTTTATATTGAAAATTGTCGAAAAATATCGCAATAGATTTTGTTACCAGCATTGAAATATTGGTTTCAAGACACCCCTATTTATAAGGATATACAATGTTTCTCTGTAGAATTGTTTACTATTGTACTGTAATTGGAAAGTAAATGAACTTTAATTCTGTAAGTCATTTTATGTAAATACATAAATTGAACATCATGAAGTGAATTTCGTTCTTAGTTGGAAAAAGGAGGTTGTCTTTTTGTTTATTGCTATGGCGTGATTAAGGCCTTCTCGCTCCTTGGTCCGTGCTGATGGAACCATATTGCTCACTAATCTAAGCACAAGACATTTGGCTTTGTCATCACGTTTAGTTTTCCTCCTAATTGTTGTTACTTTGCAGAACTGTGTGTGTAAATGAGCTCTTTGCCCAACAAATCAATAATTGTGAATGACTGAAGAGAGGGCTCACTGCCTTCAGTAAATTCTACTGTTAAATAAGCAGAAATGCACAGAGTGAGACAACTGAGAAAAAAAAAACCCTCAGCCTCTTGCGGTTACATAATGGCACTAATCAAAACCTTGATGTTGATTAATCGTGCAGCCCGAATGCACGCAATATTCTTTTTTAGTGTGATTTGGAGTGTGTGTTGTTGGCCAGACCTCGGCTGATCCTCTGTTTCTCTCCTGACAGGATTCCAGGGGTGTCGATGATGCTGATGCTTTCCAGGACGGCGTTGGGCAGCTGGGCACACATGAACCTGCAAGAAAGCACGAGTGGATGAAAAGTAGCATGAAACACAAACCGTAAAAGTTGTGTACGCAAAATGAAGTAAATGGAGTTTTGAATAACTACTGCAAAGACCTACTGGATTATGATTCATGAGATACAATTTGTTTTGAGATTTTTGGTAGGGCAACAGTCTCAAAAGCAGCTGCTTTGGTCCTGTTAGACACTGGAACTTGTTAAAAGATGCAATTGCATATTTCCAGTGTTTTTCAGTTGAATCATTCAACACTGCAACACAATCCACTGCACAACGCCTTGTTGGAAACTTCTAAAGGAGTTTTTTACTTTGAAATGAAACTGCTCGTAACGCCTAAGACTCACACACCAAAGACAGACATCCCCGTGTGGTTTTCCACCCCCCGACACTCAGTACAACGAAATGTGATTGTTTAAAAGACTTAGAGAAGGCCTTGTCGCTTCCAGTGAACGTAAAACAAGACTGAAACGCAGGGCTCAGGAGGGGCTGGATCATGAGACTGGGGGAGCCTTGCTGTTACTTTCAAGATGAAAACCACACACCCTAACAGGAGGTGCCCTACCGCACAATGAACAAGGAAAAAAAAGACACCAGACAATGTCATGACATTATAATATTGTACTGTTTGTTACAGATAAGAAACATAAAAGCCCCCCACCCTCCATCTGTCATTGCTGCCTGCAGTATTGTTGGAAATTTGGCTGAGGGGTTTCCATTTAGCTGTCTACAGCCAATAGTTTCCACTTGGAGCTGGTCGGAAAATAAATAAAGGGACGAGCTGGAATTCATAGAACTGAGAGGCATGGAAGTTATGTCTCGAGTGGGTGGGGAAAAAAAGCGCCTGCAGCCACACATATTTGCAAAGATAACACCAAGGGTTAATATCCATGTTCCTGTGATTGAATGTTCATACCTTACCTCTTGACCTATGACCTCCATTGTACACCCAACTTCCCATTGAGAGAGGAAACGCATTTGGAGGCCCCCGGAATTAAAAGGTACAGAAAATGTCATTTTTCTAGGATGATCTGCTTTTAAAAGTCCAACTGTGTGTGAGCAAGTAACCCCAAATTTAACTAGATCCATAGCACCAGATCTGTCTTTATGTCCATACTGACTGATCTGTTTCTTTATGTCCGTACTGACTGATCTGTCTCTTTAGGTCCATACTGACTGATCTGTTTCTTTACTATCCATACTAACTGATCTGTTTCTTTATGTCCATACTAACTGATCTGTTTCTTTATGTCCATACTGACTGATCTGTCTTTTTACTGTCCATACTGACTGATCTGTTTCTTTATGTCCATACTGACTGATCTGTTTCTTTACTGTCCATACTGACTGATCTGTCTCTTCATGTCATTACTGACTGATCTGTTTCTTTATGTCCATACTGACTGATCTGTCTCTTTATGTCCATACTGACTGATCTGTTTCTTTACTGTCCATACTGACTGATCTGTGTCTTTACTATCCAAACTGACTGATCTGTCTGTTTACGTCCATACTGACTAATCTGTTTCTTTATGTCCATACTGACTGATCTGTTTCTTTACTGTCCATACTGACTGATCTGTTTCTTTACTATCCATAATAACTGATCCGTCTCTTTACGTCCATACTGACTGATCTGTCTCTTTATGTCCATACTGGCCGATCTGTGTCTTTATGTCCATACTGGCCGATCTGTGTCTTTATGTCCATACTGGCTGATCTGTCTCTTTACTATCCATACTGACTGATCAGTTTCTTTATGTCCATACTGACTGATGTTTCTTTATGTCCATACTGACTGATGTTTCTTTATGTCCATACTGACTGATCTGTTTCTTTATGTCCATACTGACTGATCTGTCTGTTTACGTCCATACTGACTAATCTGTTTCTTTATGTCCATACTGACTGATCTGTTTCTTTACTGTCCATACTGACTGATCTGTTTCTTTACTATCCATAATAACTGATCTGTCTCTTTACGTCCATACTGACTGATCTGTCTCTTTATGTCCATACTGACTGATCTGTCTCTTTATGTCCATACTGACTGATCTGTCTCTTTATGTCCATACTGGCCGATCTGTCTCTTTATGTCCATACTGGCTGATCTGTCTCTTTACTATCCATACTGACTGATCTGTTTCTTTATGTCCATACTGACTGATCAGTTTCTTTATGTCCATACTGACTGATCTGTTTCTTTATGTCCATACTGACTGATCTGTTTCTTTACTATCCATACTGACTGATCTGTTTCTTTACTATCCATACTGACTGATCTGTTTCTTTACTATCCATACTGACTGATCGGTTTCTTTATGTCCATACTGACTGATCTGTCTCTTTATGTCCATACTGACTGATCTGTCTCTTTATGTCCATACTGACTGATCTGTCTCTTTACTGTCCATACTGACTGATCTGTCTCTTTACTGTCCATACTGACTGATCTGTTTCTTTACTGTCCATACTGACTGATCTGTTTCTTTACTATCCATATTAACTGATTTGTCTCTTTACGTCCATACTGACTAATCGGTCTCTTTATGTCAATACCGACTAATCTGTTTCTTTACTATCCATACTGACTGATCTGTCTCTTTATCTCCATACTGACTGATCTGTCTCTTTATGTCCATACAGCCGGATCTGTTTCCATACTGACTGATCTGTCTCTTTACTATCCATACTAACTGATCTGTTTCTTTACGTCCATACTGACTGATCTGTCTCTTTAAGTCCATACTGACTGATCTGTCTCTTTACTGTCCATACTGGCTGATCTGTTTCTTTATGTCCATACTGACTGATCTGTCTCTCTATGTCCATACTGACTGATCTGTCTCTCTATGTCCATACTGACTGATCTGTTTCTTTACTGTCCATACTGACTGATATGTTTCTTTACTATCCATACTAACTGATTTGTCTCTTTACGTCCATACTGACTAATCGGTTTCTTTATGTCCATACCGACTAATCGGTTTCTTTACTATCAATACTGACTGATCTGTCTCTTTATGTCCATACTGCCGGATCTGTGTCTTTATGTCCATACTGACTGAGACTGTGCGTGTGCCAGATTCAGGAAGAGCTCCAGAGTCTGTGTCCTGAAATTGGAGGCCAGAAGTAGGACAGGACGGAGCTCGGGTCCAGTGCGGAACTTGCACTCTGCTGACTCAGCTTGTACTGATAGAGGCCCTCTCTCCCTCCCTCCCTGACAGTGGAGGATTTGAACTAAAGGGGCAGGAGCGCAGGAAAGTGATGCCCTGGTGTGAATGTGAGCGGGGGAAAATAGCTTGAAGAAAGCATTTACTGTAGCAACGTTAATGAGTGGACAAGCTGCCAAGGGTTGTCAATTCTCAACAAGAGAATGTTAACTTTGGAGCTGGAAGGTATGGGATCACCTGACTAACATGTTTTTATTCTTTATGGACTAAAGATGAGCCTGCTCATTAAAGGCCTACTGAAACCCACTACTACCCACCACGCAGTCTGATAGTTTATATATCAATGATGAAATATTAACATTGCAACACATGCCAATACGGCCTTTTTAGTTTACTAAATTGCAATTTTAAAATTCCCGCGAAGTGTCGTGTTGAAAACGTCGCGGTATGATGACGCGTATGATGACGCGTGCGTTTGACGTCTCAAGTTGTAGCGGACATTATTTTCCAGCCCGATCCAAGCTATAAATAGTCTGCTTTAATCGCATAATTAATTACACAGTATTCCGGACATCTCTGTTGCTGAATCTTTTGCAATTTGTTCAATTAATAATGGAGAAGTCAAAATAGAAAGATGGAGGTGGGAAGCTTTTAACCTTTAGCCACACAAACACAGCCGGTGTTTCCTTGTTTAATATTCCCGAAGGTGAAGCTTTACTATGGATTAGAGCGGTCAAGCGAACATGGAACCCGACTACATGTCAACCGGCAATTTTGTGGTAATAAGTCAGCTTTTACCGGACACATCAGCGGAGCTTCCGTCCTGCTGCAGCTGCAAGACTTCCCTCAGAGACTCTGGCGGGCGTGGCCACACCCCTCCGACTTTCAGGTACTATTTAATCTCACTAAAACACTATTAACACAATAGGCAGATAAGGGATTTTCCAGAATCATCTTAGTAAATGTGTCTAATAACATCTGAATCGCTCCCACTGCAATCCCCTTTTTTTTCTATTCCTTCACTCTAAATTTCCTCATCCACGAATCTTTCATCCTCGCTCAAATTAATGGGGAAATCGTCGCTTTCTCGGTCCGAATAACTCTAGCTGCCGGTGGCTATGATTGTAAACAATGTGAGGATGTGAGGAGCCCTACAACCCATGACGTCACGCGCACGTCATCTGCTACTTCCGGTAAAGGCAAGGCTTTTTTATTAGCGACCAATAGTTGCGAAATTTATCGTCGATGTTCTCTACTAAATCATTTCAGCAAAAATATGGCAATATCGCGAAATGATCAAGTATGACATATAGAATGGACCTGCAATCCCCGTTTAAATATGAAAATCTAATTTCAGTAGGCCTTTAAAGGTTACTCTCTCATGTTTTCATTTAAATAGCCATTGTTTACAGCACATATTTACATGTACAACTTAAAAACTATTACAACACATAGCACGATAATAGAAGCTTCAAGAAAGGTTCCAATGGCGAAGAGAGATGTAGTTCCAAGTCAAAGGGAAGCACAAGTCTCATGACACCAGAGGACAATTGATAAACAATGGCCTTTGTTTATACACAATCTTATCTGCTTTCCTCTGGCATGTGTAATACACTCGCACCGCACTATTGTGCACCGCCGCTCTTTAAAGCTCTTATCACACATGCTTTATGTTGTCCTGCAAACAATCTGCTAAACTGCCGGAAAGGATGGCGATGAAAGGTGGAAATAGTTGAGTGTCAACTTTGAGTGGATTAGTTTTCCTTGTCCAGAGAGGTCCTGACGCTCCAAACTTTGGAGGGATTATTAAGGAGGAATGAAAGAAAATGACAGTCCAGTTACAAGGACACAGTATCATGATATTGCAGTTATGAAGTAGTAGTTCGAAACAAAAAAAAAAATAGGACAAATTCTCTCGCAAAAATTTCAATTTAAATTATTTCAAGAAGATTTTCAGATCGTTTTTGAAATTCCGTGACTTTATTCTCACAATTGAATATAATGCTAGTGGGGATGAAAGATATGAAAATTAGGGGTGTAACGGTACCCAAAAATTTCAGTTCGGTACGTACCTCGGTTTAGAGGTCACTGTTCGGTTAATTTTCGGTACAGTAAGAAGACAACAATATATAAATTTTTTTTGGTTATTTAGTTACCAAATTTGTAAACGATGGCTTTATCCTTTTAACATTGGGGACACTATAATAATTCTGCTCACGTTAATCCAAATTAAACTGCCTCAAGTTGTTGCTTTGATTAAATAAAATGACAAAACCTTTCTTCTACATATAAAAAGTGCAACATTAAACAGTTTCAAGTCAACTCATCATGCTAAATGTATTACAGCATTTGGGAAGCCTGTAGTTGACTTTTATTATGTAAATGTTATATTTTTGTCAACATGTGATAGCAGGGACCCTGCCATTCAAAACTATGCTGCTAAATTACTTATGATTAATGTAACTATAGCTGAAAAAAATAGTACAATAGCAATAGGAGAGACTATTCATCCCTGAACACCATGGAGTGCAATGAAATAACAGACAGACAGGGCTTTGCTGCCCCTAACACACACACGCACAGCAAAATGAGCTAATGTTACGCTAAAAGCTAATTAGCCTTCACCTCAAGCCAGAACTGCGAGCGAGCTGAGCTGCAGTTTAAGTTTCTAGAAGGTCAACGGGCTCAAAGTGATGTTAGTAATAGTTGTGACTGGGAGGTGTTTTTTTATAATTTGGGGAGAGTACGCTGTCCGCTGCTCCCCTGCTAAAAACATATCTGCTCGACGCTGGAGCATTGATTACATGCGCTCTGAATACGCACCACTGATTGGCTGTTACATCGCTCTGAATACGCACTGCTGATTGGCTTTGTATGTAACCAATTAGATGGTTGTGTGGGTGGGACAATGCTGGGTGCTGAGACAGAGGCAGAAAGCAGAGCAGCCAGTGAAGACTTTAGCTTACAAACTCGTTCGGTACACCCGCACGCCGAACTGAAACCCCCGTACCGAAACGGTTCAATACAAATACACGTACCGTTACACCTCTAGAAAATGTCATATTAAAGTTATGATGGCAGTGTTGTTGAATGTGCTTAACAAGTACTTACACACTGAAATCTTATTGTCTTCATTGGCAGCAACTAAAATAACTGTTAGAAACCCCACTATTTTTGTGTTTCATATACTTCACTGATAGAGTTTTAGTATTTTATCAGTTTCCATGGCTACGCTTTTTATTGTTCAAATGAAAAGTGCACAGCAGTTAAAATCTATTATTATTATTTATTATTTCTTGCGGGCATTGTGGAGTCTTTCTTTGTTCCGCGGCCCTTTCATGCACCACACAAATTTGAGTAATGATCAACCAGTCTGTCTTAAGAGCACAGCTTTTAGGTTCAATGTGCACAACTGATAACTTACAGCAATGTGTTGATATCAGTTTAGATTGGTGTATGTTTTTTCCTAATACATTTAATAATAATGCAGACCATTTACCATTTGACCAGTAATGGGGAAAAAACTTTAAAGGCCTACTGAAACCCACTACTACCGACCACGCGGTCTGATAGTTTATATATCAATGATGAAAACTTAGCATTGCAACACATGCCAATACGGCCAGTTTAGTTTACTAAATTGAAATTTTAAATTTCGCGCGGAAGTATCATGCTAAAACGTCTTTGTTGTGAAGCTTTAATATGGAACAGAGCGGTCAAGCGAACATGTTTCTCTACCACATGTCAACCAGCAAGTTTTTGGATGAGAAAATGGTGATATTAAGTCGGCTCTTACCGGAGACTTGAGCGGAGTTTGCGTCCTCCTGCAGAAGCAGTCAAAAAGGCAGCTGTGACTTTCTTGGCTCCTCCATATGGCTTCACTCAGAGACACTGGCGGTCACCGCAGCCCTCCGACTTTCAGGTATGACTTTATAATCTCACTAAAACACTAGTAACACAATTAGCAAATAAGGGATTTTCCAGAATTATCTTAGTAAATTTGTCTAATAATATCTGAATCGCTCCCACTGCCGTCGCCTTTTTTTTCTAGTGCTTCACTCTAACTTTCCTCATCCACGAATGTTTCATCCTCACTCAAATTAATGGGGAAATCGTCGCTTTCTCGGTCCGAATCGCTCTTGCTGCTGGTGGCTATGATTATAAACAATGTGAGGATGTGAGGAGCCCTAAAACCCGTGACGTCACGCGCACATCATCTGCTACTTCTGGTACAGGCAAGGCTTTTTTATTAGCGACCAAAAGTTGTGAACTTTATCGTGGATGTTCTCTACTAAATCCATTCAGCAAAAATATGGCAGTATCGCGAAATTATCAAGTCTGACACATAGAATGGACCTGCTATCCCCATTTAAATAAGAAAATCTAATGTGATGAGACCAAAAAAGATGCCACAGGGGACCTTTATGACAGCCAGGGAGAAGGCACTACCGGGACACAAGCTGACGAAGGATCACCTCACACTGTTTGTGCTAATGCTAGCGGTGATTACGTGAAGCCACTTCTCATTTGTCACTCTGAAATGCCTATAGTGTTTAACAACACTACAAATATTCACAGACACAAGGTAAACTGTTTATTGTAGCAACATGGTGGTTAACGTGTTGGAGCGCAGCAACAAAACTTTTGCGTGTGTGTGTGTGTGTGTTGACATTTAAGCTCGCTTTAACGTTGTGGTCTTGTTTGGATAAAAAATATTTTTTTGAACCACTGTTAGGTTGGTTTGATACGTAGATACATTATGGTGTCTATAAGGTGGGCATTTTTTTTACTAAAACGTGGACTTTTGTCGAGGCTAGAACCAATTATTCATGTTTACATTGATCATAATAGGGAACTCTGCTTCAATATACAACATTTTAGGTTTACAAACCGTGTTCAAGAAACAATTAGGTTCATAAATTGGAGGTTCCTCTGCATTCTGATGTTAAAAGCCTACTGAAATGAGATGTTCTTATTTAAACAGGGATAGCAGGTCCATTCTATGTGTCATACTTGATCATTTCGCGGTATTGCCATATTTTTGCTGAAAGGATTTAGTAGAGAACATCGACGATAAAGTTCGCAACTTTTGGTCGCTAATAAAAAAGCCTTGCCTTTACCGGAAGTAGCAGACGATGTGCGCGTGACGTCACCGGTGTGAGGGCTCCTCACATCCTCACATTGTTTATAATGTGAGCCACCAGCAGTAAGAGCAATTCGGACCGAGAAAGCGACAATTTCCCAATTAATTTGAGCGAGGATGTAAGATTTGTGGATGAGGATAGTGAGAGTGAAGGACTAGAAAAAAAAAAAAAACAGGCGAGGGCAGTGAGAGCGATTCAGATGTTTTTAGACACATTTAGTAAGATAATTAACCTCAGTAGAAGCATTTAAGTCTCACCTTAAAACTCATCTGTATACTCTAGCCTTTAAATAGACCTCATTTTTAGACCAGTTGATCTGCCGCTTCTTTTCTTTTTCTCCTATGTCCCCTCCTCCCTTGTGGAGGGGGTCCGGTCCGATGACCATGGATGAAGTACTGGGTGTCCAGAGTCGAGACCCAGGATGGACAGCTCGCCTGTGTATCGGTTGGGGACATCTCTGCGCTGCTGATCCGCCTCCGCTTGGGATGGTTTCCTGTGGACGGGACTCTCGCTGCTGTCTTGGATCCGCTTTGAACTGAACTCTCGCGGCTGTGTTGGAGCCACTATGGATTGAATTTTCACAGTATCATGTTAGACCCGCTCGACATCCATTGCTTTTGGTCCCTTAGGGTGGGGGGGGGGGGGGGGGTTGCCCACTTCTGAGGTCCTCTCCAAGGTTTCTCATAGTCAGCATTGTCACTGGCGTCCCACTGGATGTGAATTCTCCCTGCCCACTGGGTGTGAGTTTTGCTTGCCCTTTTGTGGGTTTTTCCGAGGATGTCGTAGTCGTAATGGTTTGTACAGTCCTTTGAGACATTTGTGATTTAGAGCTATATAAATAAACATTGATTGATTGATAATTCTGGAAAATCCCTTATCTGCTATTGTGTTGCTAGTGTTTTAGTGGGATTAAATAGTATCTAAAGTTGGAGGAGTGTGGCCACGGGTGTGTTGACGCCAGAGTCTCTGAGAGAAGTCACGGCAGCTGCATGGACGGCGCAAGCTCCGCTGATCTCCAGTAAGAGGCGACTTTATACCACAATTTTTTCACCGAAAACTGCCGGTTGACATGTAGTCGGGATCCATGTTCCCTTGACCGCTCTTACCATGGTAAAGCTTCACCTACGGGAATTTTAAACAAGGAAACACCGGCTTTGTTTTTGTGGATAAAGGCTAAAAGCTTCCCACCTCCATCTTTCTACTTTGACTTCTCCATTATTAATTGAACAAATTGCAAAAGATTCAGCAACACAGATGTCCAGAATACTGTGTAATTATGCGATTAAAGCAGACTACTTATAGCTTGGATCGGGCTGGAAAATAATTTCCGCTACAACTGGTGACGTCAAACGCACGCGTCATCATACCACGATGTTTACAACACGACATTTCGCGGGAAATTAAAAATTGCAATTAAGTAAACTAAAAAGGCCGTATTGGCATGTGTTGCAATGTTAATATTTCATCATTGATATATAAACTATCAGACTGCGTGGTCGGTAGTAGTGGCTTTCAGTAGGCCTGTAATGCATGCCTGATAGAAGAATAGTAAACATGAAACCGACGGGAAGGAATGAAGACTCTTTATGAGAAACAAATTGTGTAATAATAGTTCCACTGTGGAAGTTAGGGGTTAAAAAAAGTCCCACACAATTGAAGGTGCTTTTCTCAAAGATACTTTGTCTGCTTTCGTTTCCAACAGGATATTTATGAGCAAGTGAATAAGTGGAGATATTGTCTGGCCGAGTGATTCATAGAAATGTGAGCGTAACTCTGGAACATGACTTCAAATGTTGTGACACGCTCGATACATAATAATAACAATAATACAATGACATGCATAATATCATTGCACAACACACAGTAAGAGAGTAAACGCGCTGTCTTCCTTTTTTTTTTTTGGTGCCTGTGATGCGTTTGAAAAAATATTCAGTCCAAGACTCGACTGAGGCCAGGACAAGGTCACTGTTGTTGCCTAGCAACGTCCCCTACAAGTCTTACTACAGCCACTAAAGGAGTGTCAGGCGGTGCCTCTCCCAGGTGGCTTGAAGTGCAGAGAGGGCACGTCAGCTGGAAAAGTTGCCTCAAAGTGTCAAGAAAAAGCGAAACCCCAGAATGACATGTAACGAAAGAATGTTTGGGAGATGATGAAAGAAGGGAAGTCGCACAAACTTGACACAGCTGACAAGATTGTGCAACAGCTTGTACTGAAAGTGCTTTGGGAAGAAGTTAGGGTGTGTGTGTGTGTGTGTGTGTGTGTATGTGTAAGCTTTAAAGCCTACTGAAATTAGATTTTCTTATTTAAAACGGGGATAGCAGGTCTATTCTGTGTCATACTTGATCATTTCGCCATATTTTTGCTGAAAGGATTTAGTAGAGAACATCGACGATGAAGTTCGCAACTCTTGGTCGCTAATAAAAAAAGCCTTGCCTGTACCGGAAGTAGCAGACGATGTGCGCGTGACGTCACGGGTTGTGGAGCTCCTCACATCTGAACATTGTTTACAATCATGCCCACCAGCAGCGAGAGCGATTCGAACCAAGAAAGCGATTATTTCCCCATTAATTTGAGCGAGGATGAAAGATATGTGGATGATGATAGTGAGAGTGAAGGACTAGAAGAAAAAAATAATTAAAATAAAATAAAAAAAAGAGAGGTCAGCGGGAGCGATTCAGACGTTATTAGACACATTTACTAGGATAATTCTGGAAAATCCCTTATCTGCTTATTGTGTTACTAGTGTTTTAGTGAGATTAGAAAGTCATACCTGAAAGTCGGAGGGCTACGTTGACTGCCAGTGTCTCAGAGGGAAGCCATATGGAGGAGCCAAGAAAGTCACAACTGCCTTTTTGACAGCTGCTGCAGGAGGACGCAAACTCCGCTTAAGTCTCCGGTAAGAGCCGACTTAATATCACAATTTTCTCAACCAAAAACTTGCTGGTTGACATGTGGTAGAGAAACATGTTCGCTTGACCGCTCTGTTCCATATTAAAGCTTCACAACAAACAAAGACGTTTTAGCATGATACTGCCGCGCGAAATTAAAAATTTCAATATAGTAAACTAAACCGGCCGGAGGGGGTGTGGCCATGGGTGTGATGACTGCCAGTGTCTCTGAGGAAAGCCACAGGGGAGGCGAGAGAGTCGCAGCTGCCTCTTTGACAGCTGCAGGAGGAACGACGCAAGCTACGGTAAGAGCCGACTTATTACCACAATTTTCTCACCGAAACCCGCCGGGTGACATGTGGTAGAGAACCATGTTCGCTTCACCGCTCTGTTCCATATTAAAGCTTCACGGTCATCTTTAGGGAATGTAAACAAAGAAACAGCAGCTGCGTTTGTGTTGCTACACAGCCGGCCGCAATACACCGCTTTCCACCAACTGCTTTCTTCTTTGACGTCTCCATTATTAATTGAACAAATTGCAAAAGATTCAGCAACACAGATGTCCAGAATACTGTGTAATTATGCGATTAAAGCAGACGAGTTATAGCTGGGATCGGGCTGGAACAAAATGTCCGCTACAATCCGAGACGTCACGCGCACGCGTCATCATACCGGCGTTTTCAACAGGATACTTTGCGCGAAGTTTAAAATTGCAATTTAATAAACTAAAAAGGCCGTATTGGCATGTGTTGCAATGTTAATATTTCATCATTGCTATATAAACTATCAGACTGCGTGGTCGGTAGTAGTGGGTTGCAGTAGGCCTCTAAGCCACCGCTGGAGTCTTCATTTTGGATACAACTTGGGCAACAATGTAGCTGGGGGATACAGTTGGTGTATTTATTCCTATTGCAATAAATATAAATTATATAATTGACTAAAATGAGAGCTACTTAACTATGTACTTTTAATCAGAGGTTTTGCACTGTAAATTCTCACCTGCAGATGTATTTCGCTTTATGAAACAATATATAAAAGGGCGGAAGCCTACAGGCTAACTTTGTGTACGTGAACAATACTTCCATGTAATACTTGGATATTGTAACACATTATTCGACATATACAATCCTGGTCAAAAGTGTACATACACTTGTAAAGAACATGATGTCATGGCTGTCTTGACTTTCCAATCATTTCTACAACTCTTATTTTTTTGTGATATAGTGATTGGAGCACATACTTGTTTACAAAAAACATTTATGAAGTTTGCTTCGTTCATGAATTTATTATGGCTCTACTGAAAATGTGAGGGTCAAAAGTATACATACAGCGATGTTAATATTTTCTTCCATGTCCTTTGGCAAGTTTCACTGCAATAAGGCACTTTTGGTAGCCATCCACAAGCTTCTGCTTACAATTTTTCCCCACAAAAATGTGTTGCTTTTCTGACATGGACTTGTTTCTTCAGCATTGTCCACACCTTTAAGTCAGGACTTTGGGAAGGCCATTCTAAAACTTTCATTCTAGCCTGATTGAGGCATTCCGTTACCACTTTTGAGGTGTGTTTGGGGGCCTTGTCCAGTTGGAACACCCAACTGCGCCCAAGACCCAACCTCTGGGCTGATGATTTTACCTGGTCCTGAAGAATTTGGAGCTCATCCTTCCTTTTCATTGTCCCATTTAAACCGCCAGTTCAATTGTCAGCAAAACAGGCCCAGAGCATAATACTGTATTTATATTATTTACATGTGAATAATGCGATATAATAGACAGTATTTATATTATTTACATGTGAATAATGCTGTATAATAGACTGTATTTATATTATTTACATGTGAATAATGCTGTATAATAGACTGTATTTATATTATTTACATGTGAATAATGCTGTATAATAGACTGTATTTATATTATTTACATGTAAAACTTACCTAAGTGTTTATTGTGAGCAAACTGTGGTGCTGAATTTCCCCCAAGGATCAATAAAGTACTTTCTATTGTATTCTATTCTAATACTACCACCACCATGCTTGACGGTAAGTGTGGTGTTCCTGGGATTAAGGGCCTCACCTTTTCTCCTCCAAACATATTGCTGGGTATTGTGGGCAAACGGCTCCATTTTTGTTTCATCTGACATCACATGGACAAAGATAAGACCTTCTGGAGGAAAGTTCTGTGGTGTCAGATGAAACAAAAAATGGAGCTGCTTGGCCACAATACCCAGCAATATGTTTGGAGGAGAAAAGGTGAGGCCTTTAATCCAGGAACACTTAACCTACCGTCAAGTATGGTGGTGGTAATATTTTGTTCTGGGCCTGTTTTGCCGCCAATGGAACTGCTGCTTTAAATGGGACAATGAAAAAGGAGGATTAGCTCCAAATTCTTCAGGACAAGCTGAAATCCTCAGGTCTTGGGTGCAGTTGGGTGTTCCAACAGAACAAGGGCCCCAAACACTCCTCAAAAGTGGTAAAGGAATGCCTCAATCAGGCTAGAATGAAGGTTTTCGAATGGCCTTCTAAAAGTCCTGACTTAAAGGTGTGGACAATGCTGAAGAAAAAAGTCCATGTCAGAAAAGCAACACATTTAGCTGAACTGCAGCAATTTTGTGGTCAGAAATTCAAGCAGAAGCTTATGGATGGCTACCAAAAGCGCCTTATTGCAGTGAAACTTGCCTAGGGTCTTGTAAGGTAACATTACAACCTACTCAGTGTCCTAGCGATTAGAGTGTCCGCCCTGAGATGGGGAGGTTGTGAGTTCAAACCCTGGCCGAGTCATACCAATGACTATAAAAATGGGAGCCATTACCTCCCTGTTCTTCAGCATCAAGGCTTGGAATTGGGGGTTAAATCACCAAAAATGATTCCTGGGCGCGGCCACCGCTGCTGCTCACTGCTCCTCTCACCTCCCAGGGGGTGAACAAGGGGATGTGTCAAATGCAGAGGACAGATTTCATCACACCTAGTGTGTGTGTGTGTGTGTGTGTGTGTGTGTGTGTGTGTGTGTGTGTGTGTGTGTGTGTGTGTGTGTGTGTGTGTGACATTGCTGTATGTGTACTTTTGACCCAGCAGATGTAACATCTTCAGTAGAGCCATAATAAATTCATAAAAGAAGCAAACTTCATGAATGTTTTTTGTGAGCAACAAGTATGTGCTCCAATCACTACATCACAAAAACATAAGAGTTGTAGAAATGATTGGAAAGTGAAGACAGCCATGACATCATGTTCTTCACACTGTGACTGGAACAACAGCAACTTGTACAGTCTCTATATTATTACTGCTGCTTGTTGGCGTGAGTTGTTTAAAGGCCTACTGAAACCCACAACTACCGACCACCCAGTCTGATAGTTTATATATCAATCAATTTTAAATTTCACGCGTGAAGTCATGGATTGTAGCGGACATGTTCTCCCAGCACCGATCCCGGCTAAAAGTAGTCTGTTTTTATCGCATAATCACACAGTATTCTGGACGACTGTGTTGCTGAATCTTTTGCAATTTGTTCAATTAATAATGGAGAAGTCAAAGAAGAAAGATGTAGGTGGGAAGCGGTGTATTGCGGCTGCCCTTAGCAACACAGACTAGGGTTGTCCCGATCCGATTTTTGGATCGGATCGGCCGCCGATATTTGCCAAAAAATGCATATCGGCAACGCATGGGAAAATGCCGATCCAGATCCAGTTTTTAAAAAAAATCTGGTCCGTGTTTTCCAACACACTGATTAAAATAATACATTCCACTCTTCTGCTGCTCCCTAAACTCCGTTCCGGATTTTACAGAACACCTTCAAAACATCCACAGGTCTGCGTTCTAACCGTTCAGACGGCCGTGTGAATTTAAAGTTACGGTAAAAATGTCAGCTGTGTGGGATTATTTTATCCTACAAAACGAAAAAGATGAAGAGGTGGAGTGCAAAACATGCCACAATAAAGTCAAGCGTGGTGGTAAAGTTGTAAGACATTTTAATGACTCTTGCGAGTGAGAGGCTTTTTAGCCATCATAGATGAACACAGGTTGACACCTGAGCATCTTCAAGTCCTCATCTTTGTTAGAAAGAATATCCCCATTATGCTTGGACTTCAATTGTTTGCCCCCCCTGACTGGGGCAAACAATTGAATGGAGTGTGTAGATATATATATATATATATTTTTTTTTTTTAAGTTTACACTTGTTCAAGAGCAAGTATTGATGCTGAGTTATAGACATTTTATCCCACTCAGGTTGTTTGTGTGTTTTGCTTTTTTTATTAATGTTTACAGCATTATTTGCACTTCATACTGTTCACTTTTTTATTGTTTAATGATGCCATTTCTGTTTGTCATGTATAATTTTTGATATTTTGAATTTATCCTTGAATACCAACTATTGTGTATTATTCAAACTCACCTAATTCAGCTGGCTAGTTGTTATCAAGAGTACTAAAATGCTTTTCAGCATTAATCTGACAACTAAGTAGGCTAAATAACTTTAAACTTTATTAGATGCTCGGATAGGCCAGTATCGGCATCGGATCGGAAGTGCAAAAACCTGGATCGGGACATCCCTAACACAAACACAGCCGGTGCTTCCTTGTTTACATTCCCGAAAGCTGACGGTGAAGCTTTACTATGGACCAGAGCGGTCAAGCGAACATGGTTCCCTACCACATGTCAACCGGCAGGTTTCGGTGAGAAAATGGTGGTATTAAGTCGGTTCTTACCGTAGTTATGAGCGGAGAGCTTGCGTCGTGCCTCCTGCAGCTGCGGACTCTCTTGCCTCCTCCCACAGGCTGCCCCCGTCCATCGGATGCTTACACCGTGGAGGAGGCTGCCTTGCCTCGTCAAGAAACGTGGCTTCCCCTCGGAAGCACTGGCGGTCACCACACCCGTGGCCACACCCCTCCGACTTTCAGGTACGACCATGGCGCAATAGAAGAGTGGCCGTGCGCAACCCGAGGGTCCCTGGTTCAATCCCCACCTAGTACCAACCTCGTCACATCCGTTGAGTCCTGAGCAAGACACTTCACCCTTGCTCCTGATGGGTGCTGGTTAGCGCCTTGCATGGCAGCTCCCTCCATCAGTGTGTGAATGTGTGTGTGAATAGGTAAATGTGGAAGTAGTGTCAAAGCGCTTTGAGTACCTTGAAGGTAGAAAAGCACTATACAAGTCAAACCATTTATCATTTATTGTTTTTCCTTCCATTCCCCCCCACTTGTATACCTGTATCTCACCTTTTTGTAAGGGGCGCCGGAAGTTGGCAGACCCATCAGCGATCTTGTTCTGTCTCCCTGTAATGTTTGTCTGATCTTGAATGGGATTGTGATGAAAATTTTTATTTCCCCTCGGGGATTAATAAAGTATGTCTGATTCTGATTCTAATAATCTCACTAAATAAGCAGATAAGGGATTTTCCAGAATTATCAGAGTAAATGTATCTAATAACATCGTAATCACTCCCACTGCCCTCGTCTTTTTTTTTGTAGTCCTTCACTCTCACTTTCCTCATCCACAAATCTTTCATCCTCGCTGAAATTAATGGGGAAATCGTGGCTTTCTCGGCACGAATCGCTCTCGCTGCTGGTGGCCATGATTGTAAACAATGTTCGGATGTGAGGAGCTCCACAACCTGTGACGTCACGCGCACATCGTCTGCTACTTCCGGTACAGGCAAGGCTTTTTTTTATCAGCGACCAAAAGTTGCGAACTTTAACGTCGATGTTCTCTACTAAATCCTTTCAGCAAAAATATCGCGAAATGATGAAGTATTACACATAGAATGGACCTGCTATCCCCGTTTAAATAAGAAAATCTCATTTCAGTAGGCCTTTAGGAACCACTGGTCTAATAACATCTGAATCGCTCCTACTGCCCTTGTCTTTTTAAAAAAAAAAAAATTTCCTTCTAGTCCTTCATTCTCACTATCCTCATCCACAAATATTTCATCCTCACTCAAATTAATGGGGAAATAATGGCTTTCTCGGCCCGAATCGCTCTCGCTGCTGGTGGCTATGATTGTAAACAATATGCGGATGTGAGGAGCTCCACAACCCGTGACGTCATGCGCACATCGTCTGCTACTTCCGGTACAGGCAAGGCTTTTCTTTTATCAGCGACCAAAAGTTGCGAACTTTATCGTCGATGTTCTCTACTAAATCCTTTCAGCAAAAATATGGCGATATGCTCAAGTATGACACATAGAATGGACCTGCTATCCCGGTTTAAATAAGAAAATCTCATTTCAGTAGGCGTTTAGGAACCACTGGTCTAATAACATCTGAATCGCTCCTACTGCCCACGTCTTTTTTAATTTTTTCCTTCAAGTCCTTCACTCTCACTATCCTCATCCACAAATCTTTCATCCTCGCTCAAATTAATGGGGAAATAATGGCTTTCTCGGCCCGAATCGCTCTCGCTGCTGGTGGCTATGATTGTAAACAATATGCGGATGTGAGGAGCTCCACAACCCGTGACGTCACGCGCACATCGTCTGCTACTTCCGGTACAGGCAAGGCTTTTCTTTTATCAGCGACCAAAAGTTGCGAACTTTATCGTCGATGTTCTCTACTAAATCCTTTCAGAAAAAATATGGCGATATGATCAAGTATGACACATAGAATGGACCTGCTATCCCGGTTTAAATAAGAAAATCTCATTTCAGTAGGCCTTTAGGAACCACTGGTCTAATAACATCTGAATCACTCCTACTGCCTTCATCTTTTTTTAATTTTATTTTTTTTATTTTTTTCCTTCTAGTCCTTCACTCTCACTATCCTCATCCACAAATCTTTCATCCTCGCTCAAAATTAATGGGGAAATCGTGGCTTTCTTGGTCCGAATAGCTCTAGCTGCTGGTGGCTATGATTGTAAACAATGTGCGATATGAGGAGCTCCACAACCCGTGACGTCACGCGCACGTCTGCTACTTCTGGTAAAGGCAAGGCTTTTCTTATCAGCGACCAAAAGTTGCGAACTTTATCGTCGATGTTCTCTACTAAATCCTTTCAGCAAAAATATGGCGATATGATCAAGTATGACACATAGAATGGACCTGCTATCCCGGTTTAAATAAGAAAATCTCATTTCAGTAGGCCTTTAGGAACCACTGGTCTAATAACATCTGAATCACTCCTACTGCCTTCATCTTTTTTTTATTTTTTATTTTTTATTTTTTTCCTTCTGGTCCTTCACTCTCACTTTCCTCATCCACAAATCTTTCATCCTCGCACAAATTAATGGGGAAATCGTGGCTTTCTTGGTCCGAATCGCTCTAGCTGCTGGTGGCTATGATTGTAAACAATGTGCGATATGAGGAGCTCCACAACCCGTGACGTCACGCGCACATGTCTGCTACTTCTGGTAAAGGCAAGGCTTTTTTTTATTAGCGACCAAAAGTGGCAAACTTTATCGTCGATGTTCTCTACTAAATCCTTTCAGCAAAAATATGGCGATATGATCAAGTATGACACATAGAATGGACCTGCTATCCCGGTTTAAATAATAAAATCAAATTTCAGTAGGCCTTTAGATTATTACTGCTGAAGTTGTTTGAAAGTTTACCTGTTAAGAAAGGCGTTTCCAAAAGCGTTGAGTTTACGGAAGGGCTTCTTGGGGTCGACCACCAGCGCGTTGCCGGGGATCTGCCCTTCCTGCTCGCCGTGCATGACTGCGATGAAGGAGTCTGTGGTCGGCTCAGGCCCGATGCGCATGCCGGGGAAGTCCTGCTCCATCAGGTGTCGGATGAATGTGGTTTTCCCGGTGGAGTACTGACCCACCAGGAGCACCATGGGCTTGTTGTCGAAGTCCGCATCCTCCAGGGCCGGGGAGTGGAAGTCGTGGAAGCGGTAGGTGTCCTCCAGGGGGAAGAGTTTGCTCCGATAAAGCTGCCGGAGCCCGTCCGCCACGTTCTGGAAGAGCTCGGGGTCCTTTTTTAAGGTTTTCCGGAACATCGTTTGTTCACTTTATCGACACACGCTGTGTCAGAATGCCCCTTAGACGCGGACTGGTGCTGGTCACTCGCACCGCCTGGACGAGGGTGAGCTGGCCGTCGGAATGAAGCAAGTCTGGGCGAGGTCTGCGACTTTGTCCCCTCCCTCCTCCTCCGAGCTAACTCGCTAGCCAGCTAGCCCCGCGCTTTTATCTTCCAAACAGCATTCCTCGCCAAACCAGACGACGTTTAACACACCACGTACGCTGTTGTAAAAACTATTTATATAATCATTATTATTAGCGTAATTTACTCTTAATAAGGTGGTCGACTTTGACGGCTCTCTTGGTGACGTCAGCGTCACCTGACCTTATATGGCGCGGGTCGGCAACCCGCGGCTCTAGAGCCGGATATGGCTCTTTAGCGCCGCCCTAGTGGCTCTTTGGAGCTTTTTCAAAAATGTATGAAAAATGGAAAAAAATAAGGGAAAAAAATACAAAAAATATATTTTTTCCTTTAATATGGTTTATGCAGGAGGACAAACGTGACACAAACTTCCCTAATTGTTATAAAACACACTATTTACATACAAAAAATAGTAAGCTACAAACATCTAACTAAATATAGCTTACCGCGATACGACACGACACGACAAGAAGTGACATCGACATGACAATAATCCAGCACTGACTGGAGGAACAAAGCAGGTACAAATAGGAGCGGGCTGATTGACACCAGGTGTGGCCAGGTGCCAATCAGCCGCAGCTGAGGGGAAACAAAGCACTCGGGGAGACAAACAGGAAGCTGAACCGAATGAAGAGTGCTGACAGGAACTAAGGACAGGAAATACTAAACACCCAGAGGAAAAACTAAAACACAAACACACTCTCAGTGGCAAGCCTGACAGGCAGAAGTGAAGAAAATTAAGAAAAATGGGGGGAAAAAAGAGGCATAAGTGGAGAAAATAAGTTCAAACGCTGATACTACCAACCCTAAAAACACAATAAACTTTGTTACCTATAACACAAACAGCTATTGTTTGAACATGAATAACATTTGGGATTGGTTGTAGATTTGTACACTATTAAACATATCGAAATGGAGCTGGCGGCATACTTTAATCCTAACTTTGTAAAGTCCTTTGTTCTATCCAAAATAAGAGGCACCAATCCTAAAATGCATATTTTAACAATCCTTTGAAATATATATATATATATATATATATATATATATATATATATATATATATATATATATATATATATATATATATATATATATATATATATATATATATATATATATATATATATATATATATATCCATCATTTCAGTAGGCCTTTTACATGCTTCACTGATTCTAGCATTTGGAGAGTGCCGTTTTGTCCTACTAATTTTGCCGTCCTTCAACACACCGTAGTTTGCTTACACCAGGGGTCACCAACGCGGTGCCCGCAGGCACCAGGTCACCCGTAAGGACCAGATGAGTTGCCCGCTGGCCTGTTCTAAAAATAGCTCAAATAGCAGCACTTACCAGTGAGCTGCCTCTATTTTTTTACATTTTATTTATTTACTAGCAAGCTGGTCTCGCTTTGCTCGACATTTCTAATTCTAAGAGAGACAAAACTCAAATGGAAAATTAAAAATCCAAGAAAATATTTTAAAGACTTGGTCTTCACTTGTTTCAATACATTCATTTATTTTTTTACTTTGCTTCTTATAACTTTCAGAAAGACAATTTTAGAGGAAAAAATACAACCTTAAAAATGATTTTTAAACACATATACCTTTTTACCTTTTAAATTCCTTCCTCTTCTTTCCTGACAATTTAAATAAATGTTCAAATAAATTAATTGTTTTTATTGTAAAGAATAATAAATACATTTTAATTCAATTCTTCATTTTAGCTTCTGTTTTTTCGACGAGGAATATTTGTGAAATATTTCTTCAAATGTATTATTATGATTAAAATTCCCAAAAAATATTCTGGCAAATCTAGAAAATCTGTAGAATCAAATTTAAATATTATTTCAAAGTAGATTTTAACCTATTTAAAACATGTCATCAAAATTCTAAAATTGATCTTAATCAGGAAAAATTACTAATGATGTTCCATAAATAATTTTTTTAATTTTTCAAAAAATCAAATTAGCTAGTTTTTCTCTTCATTTTTTTCGGTTGAATTTTGAATTTTAAAGAGTCGAAATTGAAGATAAACTATGTTTCAAAATTTAATTTTCATTTTTTCCGTGTTTTCTCCTCTTTTAAACCGTCCAATTAAGTGTTTTTTTCATCATTTATTATCTACAAAAAAACTTCCGTAAAAGGAAAAAAAATGTACGACAGAATGACAGACAGAAATACCCATTTTTTTAATATATATATAGATTTATTTATTAAAGGTAAATTGGGCAAATTGGCTATTTCTGGCAATTTATTTAAGTGTGTATCAAACTGGTAGCCCTAAACATTAATCAGTACCCAAGAAGTAGATCTTGGTTTCAAAAAGGTTGGTGACCCCTGGTCTATATCAACTTGAGGTTGATATAAAGTAAAACAAATAAAGTTTTATGCCTTTTCTGTCAAAGACAACTTAGTTTTTTATAGTAAATCTTAAATATGCAGTCTTTAGATAGATGGATAGTACTTTATTGATTCCTTTAGGAGAGTTCCTTTATTTAGCAATTAAAGCCCTCAAAGATCAATAATGCAGGACACCATTGATTTTAATTATTTAATACTTTTGAGTAATCACAGTGAAAAGTTAAATAAAATCCTACTAAATTAATTTGAGATCCGAAAGGTTCCCCACTCATAAAGTGATACATTTTTATTATTTTTTTTTTTTACTTTTAACATTTAAATTTCAAGATCAATTTCTGATATATCTGTCGATTTTAAGTTTGAACTATTATTTTGTTTGTTTTATGCTCTTTTGTCAAAATTTTAATCTTTTTATAAGGCAACCATACAACATATACAATATTTTTTCCACATAAAACATTTTAAAGGGATAATTTTTAAGTAATAATTCATTAGAACATACATTTTTTTTGTCCTTTTTTTTTGAGCAATGGAAAAAAAGAAAATAAAGACAAAAGGGGGAAAAAACTGCCTGCATGGCAGCTTTGTGTCAACATTGCCACTTTTTCTCGTTAGATTTCACCTCATTCCACTTTTTTAAAATGTTTTATTTTTATTTTTGCATTACTATCAATTTTGCACTTTTTGGGAGAATGTGTGGCAGGCTGGTAAACTATTAGCTGCAGGCCACAAATGTCCCCCGGGCCGCACTTTGGACGCACCTGTTCTATGGCAACACAGTTGCCATATTTTCCCTTCCACCAAGTGTACTATTTTATTTTAAGATAAATAAATCCAACTATTCATCTGAGGGGGGAGAATCTCTTAACATAGAAGGTTGCAAACACAAATGACATAAATGGTCAAATTAATCGCCTCGTTTGCCATGATGATACATGAGTGGTGCTCTCAGGGGAACACTGGAAAAGCGGCGCGCTCAATCTCCAGAAAGAAATTTGAAATAGCTTGGTTTTCATGTTGTGCCATTTTTGTGTGCTTCCATCTGTCCATTTTCTACTGCTTGTCCCTTTATGGGTCGTAGGTTGGCTTGTCTAATTAAAAAAAGATTATTAATCTGGACAGTTCTGTACTTTTATGTTGTTATCAATCCATGCATTTTCTGTACACTTGTCTTGTCCTCATTAGGGTCAGCGAGTAGAGAGCTTATCCAAGGCCTACACGCCAGTCAATCATATTAACATTCACACACCTCCGGACAGTTGTATAGTTTGCAATTATTCTAACGTACATGTTATTGTGTATGTATATATATATATATATATATATATATATATATATGTGTGTGTGTGTATGTATGTATTTATGTATATATATACAGTGGGGCAAAAAAGTATTTAGTCAGCCACCGATTGTGCAAGTTCTCCCACTTAAAATGATGACAGAGGTCTGTAATTTTCATCATAGGTACACTTCAACTGTGAGAGACAGAATGTGGAAAAAAAATCCAGGAATTCACATTGTAGGAATTTTAAATAACTTATTTGTAAATAATGGTGGAAAATAAGTATTTGGTCAACCATTCAAAGCTCTCACTGATGGAAGGAGATTTTGGCTCAAAATCTCCCGATACATGGCCTCATTCATTCTTTCTTTAACACGAATCAATCGTCCTGTCCCCTTAGCAGAAAAACAGCCCCAAAGCATGATGTTTCCACCCCCATGCTTCACAGTAGGTGTGGTGTTCTTGGGATGCAACTCAGTATTTTTCTTCCTCCAAACACGACAAGTTGAGTTTATACCAAAATGGATACATGGATGATACAGCAGAGGATTGTGAGAATGTCATGTGGTCAGATGAAACCAAAATAGAACTTTTGGTATAAACTCAACTTGTGGTGTTTGGAGGAAGAAGAATACTGAGTTGCATCCCAAGAACACCACACCTACTGTGAAGCATGGGGGTGGAAACATCATGCTTTGGGGCTAAATACTTTTTTGCCCCACTGTACATACATATATACACACATATATGTATAAATACATATACATGTACATATACATATATATAACAACATTCATGATCAACCATTATTTAACCTTTTTTAAAGTATGGATTTTGCTGTATTTTTAATATTTGGCAAATTATTTGGCCTTTAATGAATATGTTTTTACAACAACTTTTGATCTTAAAAATAGCATTCTGTACTTTTTTTTTGCAGTTTTTTTTATTTAATAATATAATTAAAATTGCAATCTTTTTATTCATACTTACAGTATTTCAACACTTTTAGATTTAAAAAATAGTACCTTTATATTATTTTGTACATGGAAAATAGCATGCTTTAAGAATACATTTTTAAAACTATTTTTGAGCTTAAAAATAGCATTCTTTATTACGTGTACTTTTTTTTGCAGTTTTTTAAAATTAAAAATATAATTAAAATTGCAATTTATATTTAATGTTTTGCTGTTTTACTCATTATTTATACATATAATATTTCAAAATGTTCAAATACATTATACTTTTTTATCTTTAAATGTACTTAATACATATATTATCCATCCATCCATCCATCCATTTTTCTACCGCTTATTCCCTTTCGGGGTGGCAGGGGGCGCTGGCGCCTATCTCAGCTACAATCGGGCGGAAGGCGGGGTACACCCTGGACAAGTCGCCACCTCATCGCAGACATATATTATTCAAACTTTTTTATTTAAATATACTTAATATACTTTTTTGAATGTGGGTGCACCCTACTGGGGAATGCATATCGTTATTTCAGTACAGGCCTATTAGTATCATGCACTTTCTCTTTCTCTTTCTGTCGGAACACAAGCTTTATTCTAATGAACGTTTAAATGATACATCAAACAATATCAAATGACTCATTCAGGAAGAGTAGATAGATAGATAGATAATACTTTATTGATTCCTTCAAGAGAGTTCACTCAGGAAAATTAGAGTAGACTTTAATATTAGAGTGTTTTCAATGTTTTATTGACAGGTCCGAAGCAAAGTACAAGATATACTTCATGATGACGTGTACGGCAGGATGGACGTAGCTGGTGTCCCTCCACAGATAACAGCAGCTCCACTGGAAGCCTGAAAGTTTTCCCATATGGAGATGCTGTTACAGCTGGCGGGACCCGAACCAACAACACACAGATCCTTGTGCAGAAAGTGAAAGAAAAAGACACCATGGAAAGAAGGGTGTTTGGGTATTTATCCAGAGAATACAACACCACACAGGACATTACCACATTTAATGGAAACAAACTACTTTGAATTGGAGAATCCTTTTTCCTGCTGTTGGCAACATGGCTTCCAGCCAGGAAACACAACACTCCTGTGAAATAATGCTGCCCTCTTTTGGACGAAGGACATCATTTTATGTTCATCACACCCCAAATAAACCAACATATCCTTGGGAGATTACATTTTTATGACGTCTATAAAAACACAATTTTGTGCTGTGTCTGCATCACATTTTCTGTAATCATGAATGAGCTTTGACCCTTAACCCTGTCCTCTGGTCAAAAAAATAATAAAAAGAAACAACCCAAAAACAAACAGAGCCATAAAGTAATTAAGGTGTGCACCTTCATCCCTTGTTTTACCTTTACACAATCGTACCTGCCGTGGATTTTATCGGACTCTAAATCTGAAGTCTTGAAGAAAAAGGCGTGGGGAGCCACATTTGTTTAAATACATCACTTATTGCCATCAGATGACATCAGTTCAGCACAATAATCAAACAACTCATGTCAGAGGTGTGCAAGGTGCACTAACTCTAAAAATGCAATTCAACAAGAGAGGGAAAAAAAGAGGCATTGTCAGAGTTTGTTGTAGACCAGTGGTCTCAGACAAGCGGCCCGCGAGACGTTATTTTGCAGCCCCCACCTTAATATGAAAGTTGAATGTTAGTGCGGCCCACAAGTTTTATATGAATGGCGCATTGACGTCACATGGGTGATGCAAGCAGAGAAACGTTTTGCCGCTTTTCCACTAGACCCGCACGCGCTCTTCCTCCCTCGATCTGTCACTGTGTGTGTGTGTCTCTCTCTCTTCCTCCTTCCCCCGGCGCCGCCGTAACAGTCCGGGCTGGGGAGACGGCACGGTAGCTTCCGTAGGACCCCACCGAAGGCAGCTTCCGTAGCACTCCGCCGAAGAACCGAGCGACAATACAAAACTGTGGTGCACTGGACCCCAGCGCTGATACTCCGACAGAGAGTCGCTGGGCGAATCGCACGTGTAACACGTTAGTCGTGATGTTAGCCCGTTCGGGGCTAATTGTGCTACTGTAACTGTAAACTCCATAGTGTGCTCATAAGCATGTTCTAGCTGCCGACATGGCGACATTCAACCTTCACTGGGGCTACCGCGCATGCTTGTCACTACTGTTGCATGCTGGGTAGTGTAGTTCTTTTACTCCCTAGCTCATTTCATCACAATAAGGAAGTGTATACATTGTTGCTGACTGGAGAAATCGAATCATTATTGTTATTACCTATGACTGATTTATTTACTTGATTCTCATTTTGTTCATTTATATTTTGATTGTATTTTGTGTTGAAAATAAAGACATTTAAAAAAATATTATTTTTTTTTAAGAAATCTTTTCTTGCGGCCCAGCCTCACCCAGACTCTGCATCTAGTGCCCCCCAGGTACATTGAGTTTGAGACCCCTGTTGTAGATGAACCCCAAGATGCAGAGAAGGAGGTAGGCATTTTGCAGGAAAACATGATTTAATTTAAATACTAAGACAAAAACAAACCAAAGGGGTACAAACAAAAAGCGCGCATGTGGGCAGATAACGAATAAAAAGGCTTAGCGTGGAAGCTAGCAGGTATCGAGCAGGAAACAGAAGTCGTACATGTAATATGAAAACAAACATGGAAGCAGGGGAAAAAAAACAGTAAGCTACAAACATCTAACTAAATACAGCTTGCCGCTACGCTGCAAAGATACGACATGACACGACAAGAAGTGACATCGACATGACAATATTCCAGCACTGACTGGAAGACAAAGCAGGTACAAATAGGAGTGGGCTGATTGACACCAGGTGTGGCCAGGTGCCAATCAGCCGCAGCTGAGGGGAAACAAAGCACTCAGGGAGACAAACAGGAAGCTGAACCAAAATAAGAGTGCTGACAGGAACTAAGGTCAGGAAAAACTAAACACACAGAGGAAAAACCAAAACACAAACAAACTGTCAGTGGCAAGCCCGACAGGTATAAGGGAAGAAAATAAAGAAAAATGGAGAAAAAAAAAAGAGGCATAAGTGAAGAAAAAAAGTTCAAACGCCGATACTACTAACCCTAAAAACACAATAAACTTTATTACCTATAACCTATATCGTTCAAATATAAATAACTTTCTGGATTGGATGTAGATTTGCACAATAATCTCGAGATCAACTTCAGATCCATCCGTCAAATATTAGTTTTATTGTTGTTCGTGGTTTTTTTTTGTTTTAGGCCAGGGTTCTCAAACTCATTTTTTCCCGAGGACCACTAGATGCACAATCTGGGTGAGACTGGGCCGCAAGAAAAGATTTCTTAAAAAAAATAAAAAATCAAATTAAATGTCTTTATTTTTATTTTCAACACAAAATAAATTCAAAATATAAATGAACAAAATGAGAATTAAGTCATGTGAGGCAATGCAAATTTAACAATAAAAAAAACAATTTGTATTGGTCCAGGTTATCGGGGACTGTTATTACTGACGGACATGTGGCGCGGTGTGACTGCAGCCAGGCACGTAAGAAAACCCTCGTCTCCATGGCAACATCTCTGTCGCTTTCACTCATTTGCCGCTTTTCCACTAACGCAGGGGTAGGCAACCCAGAACGTTGGGGGGAACGTTTACAGTTACGGTAGCACAATTAACCCCGAACGGGCTGACAGGTCTGATTCGCCCAACGGCTCTCTGACGTGCTTGGGTCCAATGCACAACAGTTTTGTATTGAAGCACGGTCCTTTGGCGGAGTGCTTCGGAAGCTACCGAACCAACATAACGCACTAACATTAAACTTTCATATTAAGATGGGGGCCACGAAAAAACGTCTGAGACGCCGGTTTTAGGCCCTTCTTTAAAAAAAAAAAAAAAACTGCTCAGTTTTTTTATATGGCAAAACACAAAATATGCAACATTTTCCCCAAAAAATATTTCAAAGTGGAATATTTAATATGACGAAATCAGAGCCTTGCATAGGTCAATAATTCATAATGACATTGATTTTGATTCATTATTTTTTTTTAAGGAAGAAACAGCCTGCATGACAGCTTTGTGTTATAAGAGTAAGCATTACAACAAGTTGTTGCATTTCACCTGTTTGCTCTTTTATACCACTTTTTATGTTTTTAATTTTTTTCAATTGTATTCTTAAAATGTGCCGTGGGGCCATTAAAAAAATAACCCGCGGGCCGCAAATTGCCCCCTGGCCGCACTTTGGACACCCCTGATTTACTATAAACACTTGGCTTAGTACACTGTTATTGAAATGAGAGTTGATTTGTACTTTAAAATCACTAATATGCCCTACATCAGTGTTTTTCAACCACTGTGCCACGGCACACGAGTGTGTGTGAGATACAGTCTGGTGTGCCGTGGGAGATTATCAAATTTCACCTATTTGGGTAATGGAATTTTGCAAATGATGTGTTGTTGTTGAGTGTCGGGGCTGTCTAAAGATCGGCAGAGTAACCGTGTAATACTATGTGGGTTCTTCCGAAGATGTCGTAGTGGTTTGTGCAGCCCTTTGAGACACTTGTGATTTATGGCTATATAAATAAACATTGATTGATACTCTTCCATCTCAGTAGGTGGCAGCAGGTAGCTAATTGTTTTGTATATGTCGGAAACAGCGGGAGGCAGTGTGCAGGTAAAAAGGTGTCTAATGCTTAAACAAAAAATAAACAAAAGGTGGGTGCCCCTAATAAAAGGCATTGAAGCTATGCAGAACGGAACTAAAACTGAACTGGCTACAAAGTGAACAAAAACAGAATGCTGGACGACAGCAAAGACATACTGCGGAGTATAGATGGCGCCCACAAAGTACATCCGAACATGACATGACAATCAACAATGTCCCCACAAAGAAGGATTAAAAACTATTGAAATATGGAGCAAAAAAGTACTTAGTCTGCCACCGATTGTGCAAGTTCTCCCAATTAACATGATGACAAAGGTCTGTAATTTTCATCATAGGTACACTTCAACTGTGAGAGACAGAATGTGAAAAAAAAAAATCCAGGAATTCACATTGTAGGAATTTTAAAGAATTTATTTGTAAATTATGGTGGAAAATAAGTATTTGGTCAACCATTCAAAGCTCTCGCTGATGGAAGGAGGTTTTGGCTCAAAATCTCACGATACATGGCCCCATTCATTCTTTCCTTAACACGGATCAATCGTCCTGTCCCTTTAGCAGAAAAACAGTCCCAAAGCATGATGTTTCCACCCCCATGCTTCACAGTAGGTTTGGTGTTCTTGGGATGCAACTCAGTATTCTTCTTCCTCCAAACACGACGAGTTGAGTTTATACCAAAAAGTTCTATTTTGGTTTCATCTGACCACATGACATTCTCCCAATCCTCTGCTGTATCATCCATGTATCCATTTTGGTATAAACTCAACTCGTCGTGTTTGGAGGAAGAAGAATACTGAGTTGCATCCCAAGAACACCATACCTACTGTGAAGCATGGGGGTGAAATATCATAATATCATGCTTTGGGGCTTTTTCATATTCTGTCTCTCACAGTTGAAGTGTACCTATGATGAAAATTACAGACATCTGTCATCATTTTAAGTGGGAGAACTTGCACAATCGGTGCCTGACTAAATACTTTTTTGCCCCACTGTATGTGGGAAATATCGCTCAAAGGAAGACATAAAACTACTACAGGAAAATACCAAGAAGCCACCAAAATAGGAGCACAAGACAAGAAGTAAAACACTACACACAGGAAAACAGCAAAAAAGTCCAAATAAATCACGGTGTGGTATGACAGGTGGTGACAGTACACCTACTTTGAGACAAGAGCTATAGTCATGCATGCTTGCTTATGATTAAAAGTCGTATCCAAAAATTGCGACTTTTTACTCTCAACTGAGTTTGGTTTTTTAGTGATTTGGCTCAAAAAAGGTTGAAAAACATAAAGAAAAGTCCACAAATGGCTTCCCAGTACATTCCTTTAGTTTCTAGAGGAGACTTTTGCTGCACAACCTTAGAGATTATGTTAGAAACATGTCAAACATTTTGATACGAAGCAAAGTTCTTACTCACAGACAAGAACCGGATCACAGCGCTGACCTGAGGAGAAAAGAAATAAACATGTTAATAGAAGATGTGACTGAGCAGAAAATGCTCTCTTCTGGACTGAGGGCTTCTTAAGACTGCTTAGGTGCGGAAATACTAATCATTACAAAGACTGTAAATATGTAACTGACCCAGCCTGCTCATAAAAGTTGAAAAAAAAAGTGTCATTGTGTTTGAGTGCTGACAAACAACAAAAAATACGATAAAAGGTGCATGTTGGGGAAATATGCCAGTTAAAATGTGTTGTTAAATCATTACTTTTATGGCAAAATAATAATAAAAATAGTCAGTATTGAAATAAATTTATTTCGGTCATATAATCAATCAACCATTTTGTGTGATCAGTTTGAGAGTACAGGTTATACGTAAACAATCATACACATACACACACAAAGTCTTCAAAGTACCTTAAAGCTGCCACAAATGATTGGAGGATGCGGGAAGAACTGTGGATTACTTCGGACCATGGCCGGCTCTACGCAGGGGCAAGAGGGGGCAGAGCCCCCTTAAATAAATGTCTTGCCCCCTCAAATCAAAAATTGAGAAAGTAAATTTTAATAAACTCACAAAATTACTACATTACAAGTTGACAAAATTATCTGCACTAGCGGAAAAATCCGCCGAAAAAGGGACACACACGATATGGTAGTGTCGGCTTCCCTCTCATCCCTCCCTCCGCTGTGCGTGTATTCAACATGCCACAGGCTGCGCAGCAGACACACACCCGCACACACCCCTCAGCCCTCAGTAAACATCCAATCACTGTTGCAGTATGAAAGTAAAAGAAAAGGAAAAGTTGTCTACATTCATCATATACTTGTTAGGATGGGTGTATTTGTGTAGTCTTATCTGTCATAAACACGTTTATCGTCGCGGACTTTCCGTGCTATGGAGTTCCTTTTTTTTTTTTTTTTTTTACAACTTGGCGAGAGCCGTGACAGCGGAGGCTCTGAGCAGCAGTGGTTTGGAAGGCAGAGAGCCTCCACTGTCCCTGTAACAAGCTACAAGTCATTTATGATGCTGTTAATGACGGTAAAAATGAAACAGAAGGTATATATCCTGCTTAGCAGTCCTCCTCTGCTGTCCTCTGTTCAGAGCGGAGTCCCTAGCAACGGCCCGTTTTACTTAGCAACGGTCTGGCAATCGACTGCTGGAATTCTTTTTCTGTAGTTTTTCTTGTGAGTCTACATAGTCAACCTTTAATGTTTCAATCTACATTTTGTAATAAACAAATAATAAGTTTCATTTGATATGACCAAGACACCTAAAAACAAAAACACTGCCGTTTTCATCAATTTACAAGCAAGTGGGCAACACACATACATTGGAGTGAATGAATTTTGTGCCCAAATGAGTGCCCACGTTCTGTTTTATAAATTAGTTTGAGATTCTTTTTTATCATTATTCATCAGACTACCTTTCAGTTTTGTAAATATTGACTGTAGTGTGTAAAGTCCTATTTTGGGTCAAAATTTATTTGAGAGTTAGGCCATCCAGTTAGGATAAATGTTATGTTGTTGGTTGATAAAATCTGGATGAAGGATGTTTTATTTTATTTTATTCATTTATTTTTATTTTTATTTTTCAGTTCCCACCCTGAGGGATTGCCACCTTATTGTGGTCAGGGGGTTTGCGTGCCTCAGTGACTGTAAGAGCTATACCAGCAGGAGCTTAGTCTTCAGGTGGGACACCCAAGTTGGACAGGTCTGAAGGTAGAGGCCTGACAAAGTGCAATCCACTACTCCAGGTTGGGGTTGGACACATAGCTAAAGACCCATTTCAATGAAGAAAGCATCGTTACTATAAGCACAGAAAAAAAAAGTGCTGGAGCATGATGTGTACACATGATGCCTTCACATTTCTGACTGCCCCCTCATATAAGCATGCCTAGAACCGCCCCTGCTTCGGACTGTCTACCCCGCAGTTTTTGAGGACCAGTCATAGACAATTTTAGAGTGAAAAGCACATTTTATTTTCACTTGCATACAAATCAGTTTAACTTGGATTTTTTTCGCCTGGCTTCGAGACTCTCCCGAAGATCACTGCAGAAAGACACAACAAACTCCCTTCTTGTCTCTCATGGACACACACCTGTTGTTGTGGAGTTTGGACTAGCGACGGCAAATACATCAAGGCCGCGGAACAGAGACACACTATGGCAGTAGTGTCAAACTCAAACACAGAGTGGGCCAAAATTTAAAACTGAACAAAGCCGCGGGCCAAGGTTGAACAAATGAACCTTTTAATAGGGACCAAAACAAGTTTTGCAATGAATATTGAACAAGCACGGCTTAAATAGGGCAGCACGGCAGCACAGGGGTTAGTGCATCTGCCTCACAATACGAAGGTCCTGAGTAATCCTGGGTTCAATCCCGGGCATGGGATCTTTCTGTGTAGTTTGCATGTTCTCCCCGTGACTGCGTGGGTTCCCTCCGGGTACTCCGGCTTCCTCCCATGGAACAGGCAGAGCTTATATAACGTAATAGTGCAAAATCAACTTTCAAAAAACAAACGAAAAAAACATCAGTGGTATATTGAATTAAATGTCATTAAAAAAATTAATGCCTCTTTTCTATTTGCAGCCTTCTAAGGAAAATATCAACAATAACTTTTTCCACAGGCTAATAAATTCGAAAATAGAATAAAAATGAGGTGGGCGGGGTTCGGTGGTAGCGGGGGGTGTATATTGTAGCGTTCCGGAAGAGTTAGTGCTGCAAGGGATCCTGGGTATTTGTTCTGTTGTGTTTATAATAATAATAATAATAATGGATTAGATTTATATCGCGCTTTTCTATTGTTATATACTCAAAGCGCTCACAGAGAAGTGGGAACCCATCATTCATTCACACCTGGTGGTGGTAAGCTACATATGTAGCCACAGCTGCCCTGGGGTAGACTGACGGAAGCGTGGCTGCCAGTTTGCGCCTACGGCCCCTCCGACCACCACCAATCATTCATTCACCAGTGTGAGCGGCACCGGGGGCAAAGGGTGAAGTGTCCTGCCCGAGGACACAACTGCAGCGACTTTGATGTCAATAGGTGGGAAGCGAACCCGCAACCCTCAGGTTTCTGGCACGGCCGCTCTACCCACTACGCCATGCCGCCCATGTTGTGTTACGGTGTGGGTGTTCTCCCGAAATGTGTTTTGTCATTCTTGTTTGGTGTGGGTTCACAGTGTGGCGCATATTTGTAACAATGTTAAAGTTGTTTATATGGCCACCCTCAGTGTGACCTGTATGGCTGTTGACCAAGTATGCATGGCATTCGCATATGTGTGTGTGAAAGCTGCATATATTATGTGACTTGGCCAGCACGCTGTTTATATGGAGGAAAAGAGGACGTGACGACATGTTGTAGAGGACGCTAAAGGCAGTGCCTTTAAGGCATGCTCCCAAAATTTTTGTCCGGGTGGAAATCGGGAGAATGGTTGCCCAGGGAGATTTTTGGGAAGGGCACTAAACTTCGGGAGTTTCCCGGGAAAATCGGGAGGGTTGGCAAGTATGAGTATTAGCAATGAATTTTGTGTCACTTGCGGGCCAACTCCAATGTTAATTTGATATTGCCTCAAGGGCCAAATGAAATTAAACGGCGGGCCAAATCTGGCCCGCGGGCCAGAGTTTGACACCCATGCACTATGGGCTTATACACACACACACACATCCACAAAAATATATACGCCACACATACACCCTCCTGTCCCCCAATCCGACGCCCTCGACGCTAATCCCGTATAGGGGTAATGAATGGATGGTCAGCGCCTGAGAGCTGCGACCTACCACCATGACCTTGAACTACCTTCCCTCTGTTGCTAGATATCTGGAGATGTATGTTGTAATATGTATATGTGCTTTGCTATGGAGGTTTTTTCTCACTCCGAACTGGATTTCCAGTCTGGATTGTATTTTTTTTCTCATCCTTCCCCAGCGGTTACCTTTTTCCCATCTTTTACGGGGCGCCTTATGGCGACCCATCAGCGTTTTTGTTCTGTAACCCTGTACACTGTTTGTTTGTCTCATCTTGAACAGGTTTGTACTGAAAACAAAGTTTCGTTGTACTTGTTGCAATGACAATAAAGACCTACCTACCTACAAAAGAAAAGAAAAAGAATGACCGAAAAAGGAATAGGCTGAAGTCAAATCTTATATTTGCCTATCCTATACCTTCACTGAAAATTAGATTGCCTGGAACATCAACATTTTAAAAATATAAAAAAATCAATGGGATGAAAGTAATTGTTACTATATTTTATAATTTTCAATTATTTCACCTTTCAGGGTTTTCTTAAACCTTACCAAAGACATGCATGTCTTCACTGAGTTTCTTCCACCATTTAACTCCTAAAACTGAAATACATTTGTATTTTATATTCATTCTTGCTTTACCTATTTCAAAAATCAATAACCCCCTGTAAATTATAGTTCTCTCCTCTTAAATGAAATAAACCCAGAATACAAGCTGGAAGGCTGTTGTTCTTTACTCGAAACATAATTTCCATTGTTTTTAAAAAACACAATGTCTGAACATTTTAATACACTTGAACTTGTAAATAATGGATTGGTATGTTCATAGTAGCACGCTTTGTGTATTATTTCCTCGGGCACTGTTCCCCTAGCATTCAAAAAAGCGGTTATTCATCCTCTTCTTAAAAGACCTAACCTTGATCCTGACCTCATGGTAAACTACCAACCGGTGTCTCACCTTCCCTTTATTTCAAAAATCCTCGAAAAAATTGTTGCGGAGCAGTTAAATGAACACTTGGCGTTTAACAATCTATGTGAAACCTTTCAATCCGGTTTCAGGGCAAATCACTCCACGGAGACAGCCCTCGCATAAATTACTAATGACCTATTGCTAACGATGGATTCTGATGCGTCATCTATGTTGCTGCTCCTCGATCTTAGCGCTGCTTTCGATACCGTCGGTCATAATATTTTATTAGAACGTATCAAAACACGAATTGGTATGTCAGACTTAGCCCTGTCTTGGTTTAACTCTTATCTTACTGATAGGATGCAGTGCGTCTCCCATAACAATGTGACCTCGGACTACATTAAGGTAACGTGTGGAGTTCCAGTTGGTACAAAATGCGGCTGCTAGACTTTTGACAAGAACAAGAAAGTTTGATCATATTACGCCTGTACTGGCTCACCTGCACTGGCTTCCTGTGCACTTAAGATGTGACTTTAAGGTTTTACTACTTAAATATAAAATACTACACGGTCTAGCTCCATCTTATCTTGCCGATTGTATTGTACCATATGTCCCGGCAAGAAATCTGCGTTCAAAAGACTCCGGCTTATTAGTGATTCCCAAAGCCCAAAAAAAGTCTGCAGGCTATAGAGCGTTTTCCGTTCAGGCTCCAGTACTCTTCAATGCCCTCCCGGTAAAAGTTCGAGATGCCACCTCAGTAGAAGCATTTAAGTATCACCTTAAAACTCATTTGTATACTCTAGCCTTTAAATAGACCTCCTTTTTAGACCAGTTGATCTGCCGTTTCTTTTCTTTTTCTTCTATGTCCCACTCTCCCTTGTGGAGGGGGTCCGGTCCGATCCGGTGGCCATGTACTGCTTGCCTGTGTATCGGCTGGGGACATCTCTGCGCTGCTGATCCGCCTCCACTTGGGATGTTTTCCTGCTGGCTCCGCTGTGAACGGGACTCTCGCGACTGTGTTGGGTCCATTATGGATTTAATTTTCACAGTATCATGCTAGACCCGCTCAAGATCCATTGCTTTCGTCCTCATAGTCATCATTGTCACCGACGTCCCACTGGGTGTGAGTTTTCCTTGCCCTTATGTGGGCCTACCGAGGATGTCGTAGTGGTTTGTGTTGTGGTTTGTGCAGCCCTTTGAGACACTAGTGATTCAGGGCTGTATAAGTAAACATTGATTGATTGATTATTCTAATGACCCTTTTTTGAAGTCTTATTATTGGATTTATGTTTGTTTTATAAACATTTCCCCAAATGTCAACACAATACGTTAAATATGGAAAATTAAAACAATAATACAACATATGCAGGCATTTCTTATTCAGCGTGTGTCTTACTTTATAAAAAATAGCAATAGATTATGGATATTTTTCCCTTTATATACTCAATATGCGGTTTCCAACACAGTTTATGATCAATTATTATGCCCAAGAATTTAGTTTCATATACTCTATCAATTTCCACTTGATTTTATTTTAATTTTGCTTCACAATTTGTCCTTGCACCGCTAAACACCATGAATTTAGTTTTCTTGTCATTTAATGATAACTTATTAATTTTTTAGCTGAATTAACTCAACCTCTGTTATCCTCCACACTTCCTTCAAGTCTTCTCCTGAACAACATACAGTGGGGCAAAAAAGTATTTAGTCAGACACCGATTGTGCAAGTTCTCCCACTTAAAATGATGACAGAGGTCTGTAATTTTCATCATGTGAGGGACAGAATGTGAACAAAAAAAATCCAGGAATTCACATTGTAGGAATTTTAAAGAATTTATTTGTAAATTATGGTGGAAAATAAGTATTTGGTCAACCATGGAAGGAGGTTTTGGCTCAAAATCTCACGATACATGGCCCCATTCATTCTTTCCTTAACACGGATCAATCGTCCTGTCCCCTTAGCAGAAAAACAGCCCCAAAGCATGATGTTTCCACCCCCATGCTTCACAGTAGGTGTAGTGTTCCTGGGATGCAACTCATTATTCTTCTTCCTCCAAACACGACGAATTGAGTTTATGCAAATAGTCTGCACACCTGTGGGATGTTCCATATAAGTGTTTGATGAGCATTCCTCAACTTGATCAGTATTTATTGCCACCTTTCCTATCTTCTTTGTCACGTGTTGCTGGTATCAAATTCTAAAGTTAGTGATTAGTTGCAAAGCAAAAAAATATTTTTATGAGTTTGAACATCAAATATGTTGTCTTTGTAGCATATTTGACTGAATATGGGTTGAAAAGGATTTGCAAATCATTGTATTCCGTTTATATTTACATCTAACACAATTTCCCAACTCATATGGAAACGGGGTTTGTATATTTAAATAAAAATATTTAAAATGGGAATGAATTCTACGAAAGTTTATTAATTGTGACATAATTCAGAAATTTAACTGTACATGCAAAAAAGGGTTTGAACTGTCGCACTTTGTTATAAATAAGTCATCAATAAATGTCCAGTTGAACTAAATTCACACAAAATATTAGTCGTGGTGTACTATATCATAATCATGTTAATAGTAGCATTATTGTATTATATTCATGTTAATAGCAGCATTATTGTATTATAATCATGTATTATTTTAATTCAGCGATGTCGTTTTGCTTCCGTTTGACCTGCGTCGGCTTCCGTACACGCGGATGCAGTGGCCAAAGTGTGAGTAAGCTAGCTATGATTCTCACGGAACCATTCTTCCATTAGAGGAGGTTTCCTTGCACTATGCCGCTCTTTCACGCACGGAGACACATATTTATTTATTCATTTATTCACTTGAAGTGTTTGTTGGCGGCGCGCTCACTTCCGCTTTTATCTTTTATGTTGGCTTCAAAGCTGACGCTAGCTAGCAGCATTCATGCTAACTAACTAACATTAATGCTAACTAACAAACAGTTGTGCTAACTAGCTGTCATGCTAACTAACAGTCATGCTAACTAACAGTCATGCTAACTAACAATCATGCTAAGTAGCAGTCATGCTAACAAAGAGTCGTGCTAATTAACAAACAGGCGTGCTAACTAGCTAGCAGTCATTCTAACTAACTAATAGCCATGCTAACTAGCAGTCATGCTAACTAACTAACAGTCGTGCTAACTAGCAGTGATGCTAACTAACTAACAGTCTAGCTAAGTAGCTGTAATGCTAACTAACATGAATGCTAACTAACAGTCGTGCTAACTAGCAGTCATGCTAACTAACTAGCAGTCGTTCTAACATTCATGCTAACTAACTAACAGTCGTGCTAACTAGCAGTGATGCTAACTAACTAACAGTCTAGCTAAGTAGCTGTAATGCTAACTAACATGAATGCTAACTAACAGTCGTGCTAACTAGCAGTCATGCTAACTAACTAGCAGTCGTTCTAACATTAATGCTAACAAACAGTCATGCTAACTAGCAGTCATGCTAACTAACTAATATTAATGATAACAAACAGTCATGCTAACTAACAGTCATGTTACTAACTAGCAGTCATGCTAACTTACAGTCATGCTAACTTACAGTCATGCTAACTAACAGTCATGCTAACTAGCAGTCGTGCTAACTAACTAGCAGTCAAGCTAACGAACAGTCATACTAACTAACATTCATGCTAAATAACAGTCATGCTAACTAACATTCATGCTAACAGTCATGCTAACTTACATTCATGTTAACTAACAGTCATGCTAAATAATAGTCATGCTAACTAATGTTCATGCTAACTAACAGTCATGCTAACTAACAGTCATGCTAACTAACATTCATGCTAACTACAATCATGCTAACTAGCAGTCATGCTAACTAACATTCATTCAAACAATGCTAACTAACATTCATGCTAACTAGCAGTCATGCTAACTCCAGTATAGTTTGTCGTCCTTCCACACAACAAGATTGGAGTAAAATGGTGGTAAGCCAACAATAATTATGTGGGTGAAGATACTTGACCACAGGAAAGTTCATGTTTTGAGCTGTTGTAGTTCAACTAACTAGCTAAAGTTCAATGGACTAGTTTTGTGTCAGTGCAAGAAAAGAATTGATTGAAAGTGCTAACTGTATACTGATACATGTTTGTGTCTCTCAGCTGACCATGAAAGTGCTAACTGTATACTGATACATGTTTGTGTCTTTCAGCTGACCATGAAAGTGCTAACTGTATACTGATACATGTTTGTGTCTTTCAGCTGACCATGAAAGTGCTAACTGTATAATGATACATGTTTGTGTCTCTCAGGTGACCATGAAAGTGCTAACTGTATACTGATACATGTTTTTGTCTTTCAGCTGACCATGGCAGACTTATCAACACTCGAGACCCTTTTGGAGATGGGCTTTGACCCAAACAGGGCGTGAGTCACACAGGTTGTGTTGTGTTGTGTTGCAGAGAGAGATGAGTATTGTTGTCACTACAGTAAGTGTGTTGTGTTACCAAGAGATGAGTATTGTTGTGTTGTGTTACAGAGAGATGAGTATGGTTGTGTTGCAGAGAGATGAGTATTGTTGTGTTGTGTTACAGAGAGTGATGAGTATTGTTGTCACTACAGTAAGTGTGTTGTGTTACAGAGAGATGAGTATGGTTGTGTTGTGTTGCAGAGAGAGATGAGTATTGTTATCACTACTCTAAGTGTTTTGTGTTACAGAGAGATGAGTATGGTTGTGTTGCAGAGAGATGAGTATTGTTGTGTTGTGTTACAGAGAAAGATGAGTATTGTTGTCACCACAGTAAGTGTGTTGTATTACAGAGAGAGATGAGTATGGTTGTGTTGTGTTGTCTTGCAGAGAGAGATTAGTAAGGTTGTGTTGTGTTGTGTTGTGCTGCAGAGAGATGAGTATTTTGGTGTTGTGTTGCAGAAATGAGTATTGTTGTGTTGCAGAGAGAGATGAGTATGGTTGTGTTGTGTTGAAGAGAGATGAGTATCGTTGTCACTACGGTAACTGTGTTGTGTTACAGAGAGAGATGAGTATGGTTATCAGTAAAGTAAGTGTGTTGTGTTGCAGAAATGAGTATTGTTGTGTTGTGTTGCAGAGAGAGATGAGTATTGTTGTCACTACGGTAAGTGTGTTGTGTTGCAGAGAGAGATGAGTATGGTTATCAGTAAAGTAAGTGTGTTGTGTTGCAGAAATGAGTATTGTTGTGTTGTGTTGCAGAGAGAGATGAGTATTGTTGTCACTACGGTAAGTGTGTTGTGTTGCAGAGAGAGATGAGTATGGTTGTGTTGTGTTGCAGAGAGATGAGTATGGTTGTGTTGTGATACAGAGAGAGATGAGTATGGTTGTGTTGTGTTACAGAGAGAGATGAGTATTGTTGTCACCACAATAAGTGTGTTGTGTTGCAGAGAGAGATGAGTATGGTTGTGTTGTGTTGCAGAGAGAGATGAGTATTGTTGTGTTGTGTTACAGAGAGAGATGAGTATTCTTGTCACTACAGTGTGTTGTGTTACAGAGGGATGAGTATGGTTGTGTTGCAGAGAGATTAATAATGTTGTGTTGTGTTACAGAGAGAGATGAGTATTGTTGTCACCACAATAAGTGTGTTGTGTTACAGAGAGAGATGAGTATGGTTGTGTTGTATTGCAGAGAGAGATGAGTATTGTTGTCACTACGGTAAGTGTGTTGTGTTGCAGAGAGAGATGAGTATGGTTGTGTTGTGTTGCAGAGAGATGAGTATGGTTGTGTTGTGTTGTGATACAGAGAGAGATGATTATGGTTGGGTTGTGTTACAGAGAGATGGTTATGGTTGTGTTGTGTTATAGAGAGAGATGAGTATGGTTGTGTTGCAGAGAGAGATGAGTATTGTTGTGTTGTGTTACAGAGAGAGATGAGTATTGTTGTCACTACAGTAAGTGTGTTGTGTTGCAGAGCAAGATGAGTATCTATGTGTTGTGTTACAGAGAGATGAGTATGGTTGTGTTGTGTTCCAGAGAGAGATGAGTATTGTTGTCACTACAGTAAGTGTGTTGTGTTGCAGAGAGATGAGTATGGTTGTGTTGTGTTGCAGAGAGAGATGAGTATTGTTGTGTTGTGTTGTGTTGCAGAGAGAGATGAGTATGGTTGTGTTGTGTTACAGAGAGATGAGTATGGTTGTGTTGTGTTCCAGAGAGAGGTGAGTATTGTTGTCACTACAGTAAGTGTGTTGTGTTGCAGAGAGATGAGTATGGTTGTGTTGTGTTGCAGAGAGAGATGAGTATTGTTGTCACTACAGTAAATGTGTTGTTGTTAGAGAGAGATCAATTTTGTTGTGTTGTGTTACAGAGAGATGAGTATGGTTGTGTTGTCCTCAGAGAGTGTGTTGTGTTGCAGAAATTGATATTGTTGTGTTTTGTTGCAGAGAGAGATGAGTATTGTTGTGTTGCAGAAATGAGTATTGTTGTGTTGTGTTACAAAGAGATGAGTATGGTTGTGTTGTGTTGCAGAGAGATGAGTATGGTTGTCACTACACTGTGTTGTGTTGCAAAGAGAGATGAGTATGGTTGTGTTGCAGAGAGAGATCAGTATTGTTGTATTCTGTCGCATTGAGTATTGTTGTGTTGCAAAAATGAGTATTGTTGTGTTGTGTTATGAAAAGAGATGAGTATGGTTGTGTTTTGTTGCAGAGAGATGAGTATTGTTTTCACCACAGTAAGTGTGTTGTGTTACACAGAGATGAGTATGGTTGTGTTGTGCTGCAGAGAGAGATGAGTATGGTTGTGTTGCAGAGAGAGACGAGTATTGTTTTCACCACAGTAAGTGTGTTGTGTTACAGAGAGAGATGAGTATGGTTGTGGTGTGTTACAGAGACATATGAGTATTTTTATCAGTAAAGTAAGCGTGGTGTGTTAAAGAAATTAGTATTGTTGTGTTGTGTTGCGTTACAGAGAGGGATGAGTAAGGTTGTGTTGTGTTAACTTACACAGAGAGATGTGTAAGGTTGTGTTGTGTTACAGAGAGAAATGAGTATTGTTGTGTTACAGAGAGAGATGAGTAAGGTTGTGTTGTGTTGTGTTACAGAGAGAGATGAGTATAGTTGTGTTACAGAGAGATGAGTATTGTTGTGTTGTGTTACAGAGAGGGATGAGTAAGGTTGTGATGTGTTACAGAGAGATGGGTAAGGTTGTGTTGTGTTGTGTTACAGAGAGAGATGAGTAAGGTTGTGTTGTGTTACAGAGAGATGAGTAAGGTTGTGTTGTGTTGTGTTACAGAGAGAGATGAGTAAGGTTGTGTTGTGTTACAGAGAGAGAGAGATGAGTAAGGTTGTGTTGTGTTAACAGAAAGAGAGATGAGTAAGGTTGTGTTGTGTTACAGAAAGAGAGATGAGTAAGGTTGTGTTGTGTTACAGAAAGAGATGAGTAAGGTTGTGTTGTGTTACATAGAGAGATGAGTAAGGTTTTGTTGTGTTACAGAGAGAGAGATGAGTAAGGTTGTGTTGTGTTACAGAAAGAGATGAGTATGTTTGTGTTGTGTTACAGAGAAAGAGATGAGTAAGTTTGTGTTACATAGAGAGATGAGTAAGGTTGTGTTGTGTTACAGAGAGAGAGATGAGTAAGGTTGTGTTACAGAGAGGGATGAGTAAGGTTGTGTTGTGTTAACTTACACAGAGAAATGAGTATTGTTGTGTTGTGTTACAGAGAGGGATGAGTAAGGTTGTGTTGTGTTACAGAGAGAGATGCGTAAGGTTGTGTTGTGTTACAGAGAGAGATGCGTATCGTTGTGTTGTGTTACAGAGAGAGATGAGTAAGATAGTGATGTGTTACAGAGAGAGGAGTAAGGTTGTGTTCTGTTGTGTTACAGAGAGAGATGAGTAAGGTTGTGTTGTGTTACAGAGAGATGAGTAAGGTTGTGTTGTGTTGTGTTACAGAGAGAGATGAGTAAGGTTGTGTTGTGTTACAGAGAGAGATGAGTAAGGTTGTGTTGTGTTACAGAGAGAGATGAGTAAGGTTGTGTTGTGTAACAGAGAGAGATGAGTAAGGTTGTGTTGTGTTACAGAGAGAGATGAGTAAGGTTGTGTTGTGTTACAGAGAGAGATGAGTAAGGTTGTGTTGTGTTACAGAGAGAGATGAGTAAGGTTGTGTTGTGTTGTGTTACAGAAAGAGAGATGAGTAAGTTTGTGTTGTGTTGTGTTACAGAGAGGGATGAGTAAGTTGGTATTGTGTTGTGTTACAGAGAGAGGGCGGTGGCCAGCACTGACAACCAGGGTATTGAACAAGCCATGGACTGGTGAGTTGGAACTAGAACTGGAATTTTAACTGGAAATGAGAATATTAATTTTTGAAATCATCTCTTCCTGAAAAGGCCAAATGCCATTTTACTTTAAAGGAATGTATTTTTTAAAAGTAACGTTTATATCTAGACTATATATAATATATTACTCACATGGACTATAGAATATATTACTCTCATGGACTATAAAATATATTACTCTCATGGACTATAGAATATATTACTCTCATGGACTATAAAATATATTACTCACATGGACTATAAAATATATTACTCACATGGACTATAAAATATATTACTCACATGGACTATAGAATATATTACTCACATGGACTATAGAATATATTACTCTCATGGACTATAGAATATATTACTCTCATTGACTATAGAATATATTACTCACATGGACTATAGAATATATTACTCACATGGAGTATAAAATATATTACTCACATGGACTATAGAATATATTACTCTCATGGACTATAGAATATTTGACTCACATGGACTATAAAATATATTACTCACATGGACTATAAAATACATTACTCACATGGACTATAGAATATATTACTCACATGGACTATATAATATATTACTCTCATGGACTATAGAATATATTACTCACATGGACTATATAATATATTACTCTCATGGACTATAGAATATATTACTCACATGGACTATAAAATATATTACTCACATGGACTATAGAATATATTACTCTCATGGACTATAGAATATATTACTCACATGGACTATAGAATATATATTAATCACATGGACTATAAAATATATTACTCACATGGACTATACAATATATTACTCACATGGACTATAAAATATATTACTCACATGGACTATAGAATATATTACTCTCATGGACTATATAATATATTACTCACATGGACTATAGAATATATTACTCACATGGACTATAGAATATATTACTCACATGGACTATAAAATATATTACTCACATGGACTATAGAATATATTACTCACATGGACTATAAAATATATTACTCACATGGACTATAGAATATATTACTCACATGGACTATAGAATATATTACTCACATGGACTATAAAATATATTACTCACATGGACTATACAATATATTACTCGCATGGACTATACAATATATTACTCACATGGAGTATAAAATATATTACTCACATGGACTATACAATATATTACTCACATGGACTATACAATATATTACTCACATGGACTATAAAATATATTACTCACATGGAGTATAAAATATATTACTCACATGGACTATACAATATATTACTCACATGGACTATAAAATATATTACTCACATGGACTATAGAATATATTACTCACATGGACTATAAAGTATATTACTCACATGGACTATAAAATATATTACATGGACTATAAAATATATTACTCACATGGACTATAGAATATATTACTCACATGGACTATAGAATATATTACTCACATGGACTATAAAATATATTACTCACATGGACTATATAATGTTTTACTAGTAGTTACACATCAATAACACTGTTGTACTTACATGTGTACAGTAGTTACACATCAATAGCACTATTATTGTACTTACATGTGTACAGTAGTTACACATCAATAACACTATTGTACTTACATGTGTACAGTATTTACACATCAATAACACTATTATTGTACTTACATGTGTACAGTAGTTACACATCAATAACACTATTATTGTACTTACATGTGTACAGTAGTTACACATCAATAACACTATTATTGTACTTACATGTGTACAGTAGTTACACATCAATAACGCTATTGTTGTACTTAAATGTGTACAGTAGTTACACATCAATAACACTATTATTGTACTTACATGTGTACAGTAGTTACACATCAATAACACTATTGTTGTATTTACAGTGAAGAAAATAAGTATTTGAACACCCTGCTATTTTGCAAGTTCTCCCACTTAGAAATCATGAAAGGGTTTGAAATTTTCCCGGTAGGTACATGTCCACTGTATGAGAGATGACCTAAAAAGAAAAATCCAGAAATCACAATGTATGATTTTTTTTTAAACAATTTATTTGTTCGATACAGCTAAAAATAAGTATTTGAACACCTGTCTATCAGCTAGAAGTCTGAACCTCAAAGACCTGTTAGTCCGCCTTTAAACGTCCTCCTCCTCTCCACTGTATTATCCTGAATCAGAGACACCTGTGTGAGGTTGTTAGCTGCATAAAGACACCTGTCCACCCCATACAATCAGTAAGACCCAAACATTCAGCATGGCTAAGAGCAAAGAGCTGTCCAAAGACACCAGAGACAAAATTGTACAACTCCACAAGGATGGAAAGGGCTACGGACAAATTGCCAAGCAGCTTGGGCAAAAAAGGTCCACTGTTGGAGGAATCATTAGAAAATGGAAGAAGCTGAACATGACGGTCAATCTCAATGGGAGTGGAGCCCCATGCAAGATATCACCTGGTGGGGTCCCAATGATGCTAAGAAAGGTGAGGAATCAGCCCAGGACAACACGGCAGGACTTAGTCAATGACCTGACAAGAGCTGGGACCACTGTTTCCATGGTCACTGTTGCTAATACACTAAGACGTCATGCTTTGAAATCATGCAAGGCACGGAAGGTTACCCTGCTTACACCAGCACATGTTAAGGCCCGTCTTAAGTTTGTCAATGACCACTTTGATGATCCAGAGAAGTCATGGGTGAAAGTTTTGTGGACAGATGAGACCAAAATTTACCTTTTTGGTCAGAATTCCACTATGCGTGTTTGGAGAAAGAAGAATGATACGTACCATCCCAAGAACACCATCCCTACTAGAGATGCGTGGATAGGCAATTATATCATCCGCAACCGCATCACCAAAGTCGTCATCCACCCGAACCAACATTTTATCAGAACCGTACCCGCCCGCTAACTGCCCGCTGAAATACATCAGAGGTCGGCCACCTTTACCACTCACAGAGCTATTTTAACCTGTTCCACAGAGTAATGAAGACAATTGGAGCCGCTAATGTTCTCACGACTATTAAATAGCGTTCATCTTGATGACTAGAATATGGGCGTGCTGTGAAGCCATTGCCTTAGACACCTTCAACAACATGTACGAACCGATTGTTAGTCCGGCAACATGTTGTGTGCAGCTTCAGCAATCACATGTACAAGATTGAAAGGCATACTGGGTGATACAGAGTACACTGATGGTTGTGATATGAACAACTTTAACACTTACTAATATGCGCCACGCTGTGAAGCCACACCAAACAAAATTGACAAACACATTTCGGAGAACATCCTCACAGTAACACAATATAAACGCAACACAACAAATACCCAGAATCCTTTGTATCCGTGAGCCTTCCTGAATATATTTTACACCCCCGCACCCCCAACCCCGCCCACCTTACCGACGCACGGGGGGGTTTGCTGCTAGCAGGGTGTATAAAATAGTCAGGAATTGTCACGGATACAAAGGATTCTGGGTATTTGTTGTGTTGCGTTTATGTCGTGTTACTGTGAGGATGTTCTCCCGAAATTTGTTTGTCAATCTTGTATTGTGTGGCTTCAGAGCGTGGCGCATATTACTAAGAGTGTTAAAATTGTTTATATCACAACCATTAGTGTACTCTGTGTCACCCAGCATGCCTTGCAGTCGTGTGCGTATTGCCGCAGAAGCCACACACAACATGATGCTGGACGGACAAGTAGGTCGTACATGTTGTAGAAGGCGACAAAGCCAATGGCTTCATAGCACGCCCTAATACATATTATCTGGGTGATTGCCGGCAGTCAACCTAGAGAATAATAGCGTCCCCTATTGTCTTCTTCGCCTTATGACACAGGTCTTAAATGGTTCTTTGAATGGCAAAGGATACCGATCCCAGAACCATGTATATCAAATATTTCCGGATGGTACAAACCGCCACCCGCTCGAATCTAATTAAAATAAATTTTTCCGTCATGTCACACGCCCGACCCGCGGATGAGACCGCAAACCACGCATCTCTAATCCCTACTGTGAAGCATGGGGGTGGTAGCATCATGCTTTGGGGGTGTTTCTCTGCTCATGGGACAGGAAAACTGTACTGTATTAAGGAGAGGATGACTGCAGCCATGTATTTCATGCTTTGGGGATGTTTCTCTGCTCATGGGACAGGAAAACTGTACTGTATTAAGGAGAGGATGACTGCAGCCATGTATTATGAGATTTTGGCCAAAAACCTCCTTCCCTCAGTCCGATCATTGAAGATGAGTCCTGGCTGGATCTTCCAACATGACAATGACCCAAAGCACACAGCCAGGAAAACCAAGAAGTGGCTTCTTAAGAACCATATCAAGGTTCTGGAGTGGCCTAGCCAGTCTCCAGACCTAAATCCAATTGAAAATCTTTGGAGGGAGCTGAAAGTCTGTGTTACTCAGCGACAGCCCAGAAACCAGACTGATCTAGAGAAGATCTGTGTGGAGGAGTGGGCCAAAATCCTTCCTGCAGTCCGTGCAAAACTGCTGAAGAACTACAGGAAACATTTGACCTCTGTAATTGCAAACGAAGGCTATTTTACCAAATATTAATGTTGGAGTTCAAATACTCTTTTTCAGCTGGATCACACGAGTAAATTGTTAAAAAAATCATAGATTGTGATTTCTGGATTTTTCTTTTTAGGTCATCTCTCATACAGTGGACATGCACCTACCGGGAACATTTCAGACCCCTCCATGATTTCTAAGTGGGAGAACCTACAAAATAGCAGGGTGTTCAAATACTTATTTTCTTTACTGTATGTATATATTTATACTGTATATATGAACATTTTCTCACATTTCCCTGGTTGAAACCCTCTCAAAGTTCACTACAGTAATAGAGTAGTGTTTCTCAAATGGGCGTATGCGTACCCCTGGGGGTACTTGAAGGTATCCCAGGGGGTATGTGAGATTTTTTAAAAATAGCAAAAATCCTTTATAAATGTATTTATTCAATAATACTTCAACAAAGTATGAATGTAAGTTAAAAAAATTAACATCAAATCAAGTACTTGGCTATTCCATTAATTACCATAAACCCAGAGTTTTCCCCCATGCCATGACGGTTTGATCCTACCTGCCGGTGCCGCACGGCATCAACTGTCAATCAACTATCAATGGAGAAAACAATGGAGGCGTGGTTAAAGCGTAGCAGTAAAGCATCTGAAAACGAGGAGGAACATGTGCCAAATAAGGCCTAACCAGAGCCAGCACAATTCAGACAGTATTCCGAAGAATATGTGTTAATGGGATTTACGGCTTCGAGTTGTAACCCCCCCAAGGCATTGTGTTTTTTCTGTGGAGAAATGTTAGCTAACAGCGGCATGAAGCCCGCACATCTTCAGCGGCATCCCCGGACAAGACACGCTTGCCATGTCGGTAAGCCACCTGATTTTTTTAAAGAGGAGACTAAATGAATCTCAAGGCACGATGCGGAAGGCGTCCACAATATCACCAAGACTGACAAAGTCTCTCAGTGAAGCACAAACTCAGGTTTCTCACTAAAATGTCCGTCAAAAAGAACTGTGAAAAGAAGTGCAACAATGCAATATTCAGTGTTGACAGCTAGATTTTTTGTGGACATGTTCCATAAATATTGATGTTAAAGATTTCTTTTTTTGTGAAGAAATGTTTAGAACTAAGTTCATGAATCCAGATGGATCTCTATTACAATCCCCAAAGAGGGCACTTTAAGTTGATGATTACTTCCACGTGTAGAAATCTTTATTTATAATTGAATCACTTGTTTATTTTTCAACAAGTTTTTAGTTATTTTATATCTTTTTTCCAAATAGTTCAAGAAAGACCACTACAAATGAGCAATATTTTGCACTGTTATACAATTTAATAAATCAGAAACTGATGACATAGTGCTGTAATTTACGTATTTATCTCTTTTTTTCAACCAGAAATGCTTTGCTCTGATTAGGGGGTACTTGAATGAAAAAGCTGTTCACAGGGGGTACATCACTGAAAAAAAGAGATAAGGAAGTAAAATACAGCACTTTTTCATCAGTTTCTGATTTCTTAAATTGTATAACAGTGCAAAATATTGCTCATTTGTAGTGGTCTTTCTTGAACTATTTGGGAAAAAAAGATATAAAAATAACTAAAAACTTGTGAAAAATAAACAAGTGATTCAATTATAAATAAAAATTTCCACACATAGAAGTAATCAACTTAAAGTGCCCTCTTTGGGGATTAAAGAAATGTTTAACATCAATATTTATGGAACATGTTCACAAAAAAATCTAGCTGTCAACACTGAATATTGCATTGTTCTATTTCTTTTGACAGTTTATGAACTTACGTTCATATTTTGTTGAAGGATTATTCAATAAATATACTTATAAAGGATTTTTGAATTGTTGCTATTTTTAGGATATTTCTTAAAAATCTCACGTACCCCTTGGCATACCTTCAAGTACCCCCAGGGGTACGCGTACCCCCATTTGAGAACCACTGCATTAGAGAATGAAACCAAAGTTTAAAACCTGTTTTTAAAGACTGTGGGATTTTTGGAGCTCCTAATAAGTCCAGGATTTATCATAAAGCACGCAGCATTTCTACACGCAACCAGAGTTGGTCCTGCATAATTTATTTGTTTTTCTTTGTCATGAAAAAGGGAGTTTTTTTTGGGTTGGTGCACTAATTGTAAGTGTATCTTGTGGGCGGTATAGCTTGGTTGGTAGAGCGGCCGTGCCAGCAACTTGAGGGTTGCAGGTTCGATTCCCGCTTCCGCCATCCCAGTCACCGTTGTTGTGTCCTTGGGCAAGAAACTTTACCCACCTGCTCCCAGTGCCACCCACACTGGTTTAATTGTAACTTAGATATTGGGTTTCACTATGTAAAGCGCTTTGAGTCACTTGAGAAAAGCGCTATATAAATATAATCCACTTCACGTATCTTGTGTTTTTAAAAAAAATTCTTCTGCGGCCCGGTACCAATCGAGCCGCGGCCCGGTGGTTGGGGACCACTGCTGTAGAGGACACATGGCATAAAGAAGATGGATGACAGTGGTCTACAATAGTGGTCTCCAACCACCGGGCCGCGGCTCGATTGGTACCGGGCCGCAGAATAATTTTTTGTTAATTTTATTTTTTTTAATTTGGGGCGGTTTAGCTCGGTTGGTAGAGTGGCCGTGCCAGCAACTTGAGGGTTGCAGGTTCGATTCCCGCTTCCGCCATCCTAGTCACTGCCGTTGTGTCCTTGGGCAAGACACTTTACCCACCTGCTCCCAGTGCCACCCACACTGGTTTGAATGTAATTTAGATATTGGGTTCCACTATGTAAAGCGCTTTGAGTCACTAGAGAAAAAGCGCTATATAAATATAATTCACTTCACTTAATTTAAAATGTTTTTTTTAATTTATTTAGTTTTTTAATTAAATCAACATAAAAAAACACAAAATACACTTACAATTAGTGCACCTACCCAAAAAAAACTCCCTTTTTCATGACAAAAAAATAAATAAATTTACATTTTTTTTAAAAATCACCCCCAACCGGCCGCGGGAAATATTATCAAGCGTTGACCGGTCCGCAGCTACAAAAAGCTTGGGGACCACTGGTCTACATGACACACACACACACACGCACACACACACACACACACACACAATGTCATGTTCGGGTGGGAAAAGATGTTGTTGGTCATGTGACCATGTGAGCTGTAAAGGGTCATCAGTGTGTGGTCTCCAGGTTAATGGAGCACGAAAACGACCCCGACATAGACCAGCCCTACAAACCTCCAGTGGAGAACATCACACAGCAGCCTGCACTCGACCACACAGCTGGAGATACAGGTGGAGGTACAGGTGGAGGTGTTGTCATCCACCCTGCTTCACTACTCTTCTTCTTCTTCTTCTTCTTCTTGCAGTTGCCAGTGGAGAAGGCAGCCAGGTTGGTGAAGCTGACACTTCCATGGCGGCGGAGGACAAACTAGAGCAAGTCAAGAGGTCAGAGGTCACTGTTTCTTATCAATACATAGATAGCAGTGTTGGTGCCAGGGATCTTCCAAACGGGGTCCCAGGGACCCCATCAAGTCATAAAAATGGGGTCCCACTTTTTTCTAAGCATTTTGCAAAAATATTATAAATACATGCTGTTATATCTCACATTCTAGATTGTGTTCTACTAACCATGTTTCCATATGAGTTGGGAAATTGTGTTAGATGTAAATATAAACGGAATACAATGATTTGCAAATCATTTTCAACCCATATTCAGTTGAATATGCTACAAAGACAACATGTTTGATTTTCAAACTGATAAACATTTTTTTGTTTGCAAATAATCATTAACTTTAGAATTTGATTCCAGCAACATGTGACAAAGAAGTTGGGAAAGGTGGCAATATATACTGATAAAGTTGAGGAATGCTCATCAAACACTTATTTGGAACATCCCACAGGTGAGCAGGCTGATTGGGAACAGGTGGGTGCCATGATTGGGTAAAAAAGCAGCTTCCATGAAATGCTAAGTAATTCACAAACAAGGATGGGGTGAGGGTCACCACTTTGTAAGCAAATTGTCGAACAGTTTTAGAACAACATTTCTCAATGAGTTATTGCAAGGAATTTAGGGATTTTACCATCTACAGTCCGTAAAATCATCAAAAGGTTCAGAGAACCTGGAGAAATTACTGCACGTAAGCGATGATATTACGGACCTTTGATCCCTCAGGCGGTACTGCATCAAAAACCGACAGTGTGTAAAGGATATCACCACATGGGCTCAGGGACACCTCACAAAACCACTGTCAGTAACTACAGTTGGTTGCTACATCTGTAAGTGCAAGTTAAAACTCTACTATGCAAAGCCAAACCCATTTATCAACAACACCAAGGTACGCCGCTGGCTTTGCTGGGCCCGAGCTCATCAAAGATGGACGGATGCAAAGTGGAAAAGTGTTCTGTGGTCTGACGAGTCCACATTTCAAATTATGCTTGGAAACTGTGGACGTGGCGTCCTTCAGAACAGAGGAAAATAACCATCCGGATTGTTATAGGCGCGAAGTTCAAAAGCCAGCATCTGTGATGGTATGGGGGTGTATTAGTGCCCAAGGCATGGGTAACTTACACATCTGTGAAGGCACCATTAATGCTGAAAGGTCCATACAGGTTTTGGAGCAACATATGTTGTCATCCAAGCAACGTTATCATGGACACCCCTGCTTATTTCAGCAAGACAATGCAAGCCAGCGTGGTTTTGTAAAAAAAAGAGTGCAGGTACTTTCCTGGCCCGCCTGCAGTCCAGACCTGTCTCCCATGGAAAATGTGTGGCGCATTATGAAGCGTAAAATACGACAGCGGAGACCCCGGACTGTTGAACGACTGAAGCAAAACAAGAATGAGAATTAATTCCACTTTCAAAGCTTCAAAAATTAGTTTCCTCAGTTCCCAAACGTTTATTGAGTGTTGTTGAAAGAAAAGGTGATGTAACACAGTGGTGAACATGCCCTTTCCCAACTACTTTGGCACGTGTTGCAGCCATGAAATTCAAAGTTAATTATTATTTGCAAAAAAAAAATTAAGTTTATGAGTTTGAACATCAAATATGTTGTCTTTGTAGTGCATTCAACTGAATATGGGTTGAAAGGGATTTGCAAATCATTGTATTCTGTTTATTTTTACATCTAACACAATTTCCCAAATCATATGGAAACGGGGTTTGTATATGATCCTGTTATATCTCACATTCTATATTGTCTTTTGTCATAAACGTTACTTTGTTCATTACAAAAATAATACAAACGAAAACTAATTTGAATACATATGTAAATGTATTCACTTCTAAACATTCTTTCACTTTCTTCTTTCCTTCATGGATCTAAACTTGACTTTTTTCTATTTCAATTTTTCTAGTAATGTATTTATGCCAGGTCATACTTACATTATTTATTTAACTCTACATCCATCCCTCATTTCTGAGTAGTTGTTTGTTAGATTTCTGCCCTTTTTGTCAAAGAAAACTGGTTTATTTTTTATTTTTTATGGCAAACACACAACATATGCAAAATTTGTCCGAGGTGTAATAGTTGATGTAAGCCCTAGATAGATCAATACTTCATAACAACATTGACTTTGATTCAATATTATGTTTGAGCTTGGTTTTATTAGTCAACATTGCAGCTTTTTATAAAGTTCATTTCACCCGGAAGATATTTTATTCCACTTTTGTTTATTTTCATAGCATTTTTAGAATGGGCCTTTAAAACATGACCCCCCTGCTATATAGATAATACAAAATAAAAAGTAAAAAAAGTACATAATACAAAATAAAAAGTAGATAATACAAAATGAAAGTATAAAAAGTAGATAATACAAAATAAAAAGTACATAATACAAAATAAAAAGTGTAAAAATTAGATAATACAAAATAAAAAGTATAAAAAGTACATAATACAAAATAAAAAGTATAAAAAGTGGATGATACAAATTAAAAAGTATAAAAAGTAGATAATACAAAATAAAATGTATGAAAAGTAGATAATACAAAATAAAAAGTAGATAATACAAAATAAAATGTATAAAAAGTAGATAATACAAAATAAAAAGTAGATAATACAAAATAAAATGTATAAAAAGTAGATAATACAAAATAAAAAGTAGATAATACAAAATAAAAAGTAGATAATATAAAATAAAATGTATAAAAAGTAGATAATACAAAATAAGATGTATACAAAGTAGTTCATACAAAATAAAAAGTATAAAAAGTAGATAATACAAAATAAAAAGTATAAAAAGTAGATAATACAAAACAAAATGTAAAAAAAGTAGATAATAAAAAATAAAAAGAAGATAGTACAAAATAAAAAGTCACATGCTAACTTGTCAGCAACTTCTCCAAGACACTCATTTTCAACACTCCTCACACATCAACACAAGTCATTGTCTTTGTGACTTATCTTCTCCAAGTCATTGTCTCATTGTCTTTGTGACTTGTTATCTTCTCCAAGTCATTGTCTTTGTGACTTATCTTCTCCAAGTCATTGTCTTTGTGACTTGTTATCTTCTCCAAGTCATTGTCTTTGTGACTTGTTATCTTCTCCAAGTCATTGTCTTTGTGACTTGTTGTCTTCTCCAAGTCATTGTCTTTGTGACTTATCTTCTCCAAGTCATTGTCTTTGTGACTTATCTTCTCCAAGTCATTGTCTCATTGTCTTTGTGACTTGTTATCTTCTCCAAGTCATTGTTTTTGTGACTTGTTATCTTCTCCAAGTCATTGTCTTTGTGACTTATCTTCTCCAAGTCATTGTCTCATTGTCTTTGTGACTTATCTTCTCCAAGTCATTGTCTCATTGTCTTTGTGACTTGTTATCTTCTCCAAGTCATTGTCTCATTGTCTTAGTGACTTCTTATCTTCTCCAAGTCATTGTCTTTGTGACTTATCTTCTCCAAGTCATTGTCTTTGTGACTTGTTATCTTCTCCAAGTCATTGTCTTTGTGACTTGTTATCTTCTCCAAGTCATTGTCTTTGTGACTTATCATCTCCAAGTCATTGTCTTTGTGACTTATCTTCTCCAAGTCATTGTCTCATTGTCTTTGTGACTTGTTATCTTCTCCAAGTCATTGTTTTTGTGACTTGTTATCTTCTCCAAGTCATTGTCTTTGTGACTTGTTATCTTCTCCAAGTCATTGTCTCATTGTCTTTGTGACTTGTTATCTTCTCCAAGTCATTGTCTCATTGTCTTAGTGACTTCTTATCTTCTCCAAGTCATTGTCTTTGTGACTTATCTTCTCCAAGTCATTGTCTTTGTGACTTGTTATCTTCTCCAAGTCATTGTCTTTGTGACTTGTTATCTTCTCCAAGTCATTGTCTATGTGACTTGTTAGCTTCTCCAAGTCATTGTCTTTGTGACTTGTTATCTTCTCCAAGTCATTGTCTTTGTGACTTATCTTCTCCAAGTCACTGTCTTTGTGACTTGTTATCTTCTCCAAGTCATTCTTTGTGACTTATCTTCTCCAAGTCATTGTCTTTGTGACTTGTTATCTTCTCCAAGTCATTGTCTTTGTGACTTGTTAGCTACTCCAAGTCATTGTCTTTGTGACTTATCTTCTCCAAGTCATTGTCTTTGTGACTTGTTATCTTCTCCAAGTCATTGTCTTTGTGACTTGTTCTCCAAGTCATTGTCTTTGTGACTTGTTAGCTTCTCCAAGTCATTGTCTGTTACTTGTTATCTTCTCCAAGTCATTGTCTTTGTGACTTGTTATCTTCTCCAAGTCATTGTCTTTGTGACTTGTTATCTTCTCCAAGTCATTGTCTTTGTGACTTGTTAGCTTCTCCAAGTCATTGTCTTTGTGACTTGTTATCTTTTCCAAGTCATTGTCTTTGTGACTCGTTATCTTCTCCAAGTCATTGTCTTTGTGACTTATCTTCTCCAAGTCATTGTCTTTGTGACTTGTTATCTTTTCCAAGTCATTGTCTTTGTGACTCATTATCTTCTCCAAGTCATTGTCTTTGTGACTTGTTATCTTCTCCAAGTCATTGTCTTTGTGACGTGTCATCTTCTCCTGAAGTGATGGTGTGATAAAAGCATTCTAGAAATTAACACACGAGTGTGTGTGTGTGTGTGTGTGTGTGTGTGTGTGTGTGTGTGTCAGGCTGGAGGAGCTGATGCGGGTGAAGCAGGCGGAGCGGCGAGAGCGCGAGCGTGCGGAGGAGCTGGAGCGAGAGAAGCAGCGCAGGAAACAAGGACAAGAACTGCAGCACATCCGTCAGAAGATACAAGATGATGACATGAGGAAGATGGCCCAGCTCAGGAACAAAGAGAAGATGGAGGACAAGCTGGCCAGGTGAGAGGACGCACTGCCACTACCACCACTACTGCCACTACCACCACCACTACTGCCACCACTACTACTACTACTACTGCCACTACCACCACCACTACTACCACTATCATCACCACCACTACTACTACTACTACCACCACCACTACTACTATTACTACTACCACCACCACTACTACTACTACCACCACCACCACCACCACCACTAGTACCACCACAACTACTACTACCACCACCACCACCACCGCCACTACCACCACCACTACTACTACTACTGCCACTACCACCACCACCACCACCACTACTACTACTGCCACTACCACCACCACTACTACCACTATCATCACCACCACCACCACTACTACTACTACTACTACTACTACCACCACCACCACTACTACTACTACTACTACTACCACCACCACTACTACTACTACTACTACCACCACCACCACCACTACTACTGCCACTACCACCACCACTACTACCACTATCATCACCACCACCACTACTACTACTACCACCACTAGTACCACCACAACTACTACTACCACCACCACTAGTACCACCACCACCACCACCACTACTACTACTACCACCACTACTTCTACTACTACCACCACTACTACCACTATCATCACCACCACTACTACTACTACCACCACTGCCACTACCACCACCACCACTACTACTACCACCACTACTACCACTATCATCACCACCACCACTGCCACTACCACCACCACCACTACTACTACTACCACCACTACTACCACTATCATCACCACCACTACTACTACTACTACCACCACTGCCACTACCACCACCACCACTACTACCAGTACCACCACCACCACCACCACTACTACTACTACCACCACCACTACTAGTAGTACAACCACCACTACTACTACCACCACTACTACTACTGCCACTACCATCACCACCACTCGCATAGCTCGGTTGGTAGAGCGGCCGTGCCAGCAACTTGAGGGTTGCAGGTTCGATTCCCGCTTCCGCCATCCTAGTCACTGCCGTTGTGTCCTTGGGCAAGACACTTTACCCACCTGCTCCCAGTGCCACCCACACTGGTTTAAATGTAAATTAGATATTGGGTTTCACTATGTAAAGCGCTTTGAGTCACTAGAGAAAAGCGCTATATAAATATAATTCACTTCACTACAACTACTACCACCACCACCACTGCCACTACAACCACCACCACCACCAGTAGCACCACCACCACCACTACTACTACTACTGCCATCACCACGACTAGTACCACCATCACCTCTATCACCACTACTGCCACTACCACCAACACTACAACTACTTCTACTACCACCACCGCCAAAACTACCACCAATACAACCACCAGTACCACCATCACTACCGCCAGTACCACCACCACTACCAGTTCACAGTACAACCACCAGTACCACCACCACTACCAATTATCAGTACCACCACCACTACTACCACCACCACCAGTACCAGTTATCAGTACCAGTAGGAACATGCTAGAACTCACCTGCTGTCTTGTCCTGCAGGCAGAGGGTGAAGGAGAAGATCGCACGAGACCGAGAGGAGAGAGCACAGAAGGTACTGAGCACACCTTTACCTCTCTCTTTTCCTCCTGTTTCACATCAACTCTCTCTCTCTCTCTCTTTCTTTTCCTCCTGTTTCACATCAACTATCTCTCTCTCAAAGTTTGGAGGCAGTGGAATTTCTAGCACCAGCACCAGCACCAGCACCACAGTCCTGCCCAGCCCTCAGCCACCTACCAGAGACTATGACCAGTCCAGGATACAGGTGAGCAGCCACAACAGAGTATGACCAGTGTAGAATACAGGTGAAGGTGGGCACTAAGAGAGCGTATGACCAGTGTAGAATACAGGTGAGGTTGGGCATTAAGAGTATGACCAGTGTAGAATACAGGTGAGGGTGGGCATTAAGAGAGAGTATGACCAGTGTAGAATACAGGTGAGGGTGGGCATTAAGAGAGAGTATGACCAGTGTAGAATACAGGTGAGGTTGGGCATTAAGAGTATGACCAGTGTAGAATACAGGTGAGGGTGGGCATTAAGAGAGAGTATGACCAGTGTAGAATACAGGTGAGGGTGGGCATTAAGAGTATGACCAGTGTAGAATACAGGTGAGGGTGGGCATTAAGAGAGAGTATGACCAGTGTAGAATACAGGTGAGGGTGGGCACTAAGAGAGAGTATGACCAGTGTAGAATACAGGTGAGGGTGGGCACTAAGAGAGAGTATGACCAGTGTAGAATACAGGTGAGGGTGGGCATTAAGAGAGAGTATGACCAGTGTAGAATACAGGTGAGGGTGGGCACTAAGAGAGAGTATGACCAGTCCAGGATACAGGTGAGCAGCCACAACAGAGTATGACCAGTGTAGAATACAGGTGAGGGTGGGCACTAAGAGAGCGTATGACCAGTGTAGAATACAGGTGAGGTTGGGCATTAAGAGTATGACCAGTGTAGAATACAGGTGAGGGTGGGCATTAAGAGAGAGTATGACCAGTGTAGAATACAGGTGAGGGTGGGCATTAAGAGTATGACCAGTGTAGAATACAGGTGAGGGTGGGCATTAAGAGAGAGTATGACCAGTGTAGAATACAGGTGAGGGTGGGCACTAAGAGAGAGTATGACCAGTGTAGAATACAGGTGAGGGTGGGCACTAAGAGAGAGTATGACCAGTGTAGAATACAGGTGAGGGTGGGCATTAAGAGAGAGTATGACCAGTGTAGAATACAGGTGAGGGTGGGCACTAAGAGAGAGTATGACCAGTCCAGGATACAGGTGAGCAGCCACAACAGAGTATGACCAGTGTAGAATACAGGTGAGGGTGGGCACTAAGAGAGAGTATGACCAGTGTAGAATACAGGTGAGGTTGGGCATTAAGAGTATGACCAGTGTAGAATACAGGTGAGGGTGGGCATTAAGAGAGAGTATGACCAGTGTAGAATACAGGTGAGGGTGGGCATTAAGAGTATGACCAGTGTAGAATACAGGTGAGGGTGGGCATTAAGAGTATGACCAGTGTAGAATACAGGTGAGGGTGGGCATTAAGAGAGAGTATGACCAGTGTAGAATACAGGTGAGGGTGGGCATTAAGAGTATGACCAGTGTAGAATACAGGTGAGGGTGGGCACTAAGAGAGAGTATGACCAGTCCAGGATACAGGTGAGCATTACAAGAGAGTATGAGCAGTTTAGGATACAGGTGAGGGTGGGCACGTGTTTTAACACTGCACACACTGACCGTGCAATGAGAAAGAGCATGACGATACAGGTGTTTATGTTAACGACAGGTGCGTCAGCTGGACGGCTCCACCATCACAGCGGTGTTCAAGGCCCAGGAGCCACTAGCAGCGGTGCGCGTGTACGTGCAGGTGAACGGCAACACCCCCGAGGGTCAGGACTTCACGCTGCTGTCTCCTTACCCCCGTCATGTCTACACTGAACTGGACATGGAGAAGCCCCTCAAAGAGCTGGGTGAGACTTGCTCATACTTTCACTTTCACTTTCCTCCTCAGGCTTGGTGCCTTCAGCTGTGCTAAACTGTTCCTCATACTTTCACTTTCACTTTGCTCCTCAGGCTTGGTGCCTTCAGCTGTGCTAAACTGTTCCTCATACTTTCACTTTCACTTTGCTCCTCAGGCTTGGTGCCTTCACCTGTGCTACACTGTTCCTCATTCTTTCACTTTCCTCCTCAGGTTTGGTGCCTTCAGCTGTGCTACACTGTTCCCCATTCTTTCACTTTCCTCCTCAGGCTTGGTGCCTTCAGCTGTGCTAAACTGTTCCTCATTCTTTCACTTTCCTCCTCAGGCTTGGTGCCTTCAGCTATGCTAAACTGTTCCTCATTCTTTCACTTTCCTCCTCAGGCTTGGTGCCTTCAGCTGTGCTAAACTGTTCCTCATTCTTTCACTTTCCTCCTCAGGCTTGGTGCCTTCAGCTGTGCTACACTGTTCCTCATACTTTCACTTTCCTCCTCAGGCTTGGTGCCTTCAGCTGTGCTAAACTGTTCCTCATACTTTCACTTTCCTCCTCAGGCTTGGTGCCTTCAGCTGTACTACACTGTTATTCTTTCACTTTCCTCCTCAGGCTTGGTGCCTTCAGCTGTGCTAAACTGTTCCTCATACTTTCACTTTCCTCCTCAGGCTTGGTGCCTTCAGCTGTGCTGGTGGTCACCAAAAAGTGAAGAGCTGAGAAGGCAGATGTGCTCCGTGAGCCTACCTCCCTCCCCACAAGAAGTGGACTGTGTGCTGGACAAGATGTTTGAAGGTGATGAGAGCGGAACGAGTGATTCTTCCATGGTCACCTCTGGTAACTTTTTGATTTCAAAGGGCCTCACGTTTCCTTCACAACATCCTCATTTGCTGAGATTCCACTTTGGCAGTTTTGTAAGTCAGGACATGCAGGAATGACTTGAAATAAAGCCGACTTGCAGAGTTATTGTTTTCATCCCTTCGACACATTTATTTGTTCACAGCCTAAAATAATGCAAAGAAATGTAGTTGAGCTGGAGCTTTTCAAAATGAAACTGAAAAAGACATCAATATAAAAATAGTTTCCACTTCTTTCAACACCCATGCAGGGCAAGCTTTCCTCTTCATGGGAACAGTTTGTTGTCAAGGCAACCTTACGGTTAGCTGGGCGGGTTAGTAGCCCTGGTGGTAGTAGTTCCAGGTGTTCTGGTAGCCGTAACCCTTGTATTGTGGTTGCTATGGCGACATGAAAGGCCGTAATGAACAAGTGTAAATGTCAGAATGCGCTCCAGTGGTTGCTACCTGGTAGCGGGTGCTGCTGTACGCGCCGTAGCCAGCCTGGACGCTGGTGTTGGCGCTCACCGCCGGGGTGGTGGACGTGGTCACGGTGGTGGTGGTGGTGGGGGTGGGGGCTGGTGCAGGTGCGACCACCACCGCTGAGGCGTCATCACCTTTGCTCTTTTTCTCTGGCTTTTCATCCCTGGGGGAATGAAGAGTGAAAAAAGTTAGTAACATTTTGTGGCACTCAGGGGTTTCATTGGACAGAGGATTTTCATTTGAACAACATTTTTAAATGGTTCCTTCACTTAGAACAGAATGGCAGCACGACACACAAACTAGAAGAGGCAATTTCTGAAGGGATAGTGTGGTAACGCTCCAATGCTGAAGTAGAAGTGACATGCTGACAGAATGTACAAACCCCGTTTCCATATGAGTTGGGAAATTGTGTTAGATGTAAATATAAACGGAATACAATGATTTGCAAATCCTTTTCAACCCATATTCAGTTGAATATGCTACAAAGACAACATATTTGATCTTCAAACTCATACGCATTTTTTTTTTGGGGCAAATAATCATTAACTTTAGAATTTGATGCCAGCAACACGTGACAAAGAAGTTGGGAACAGTGGAAATAAATACTGATAAAGTTGAGGAATGCTCATCAAACACTTATTTGGAACATCCCACAGGTGTGCAGGCTAATTGGGAACAGGTGGGTGCCATGATTGGGTATAAAAGCAGCTTCCATGAAATGCTAAGTAATTCACAAACAAGGATGGGGTGAGGGTCACCACTTTGTAAGCAAATTGTCGAACAGTTTTAGAACAACATTTCTCAAGGAGCTATTGCAAGGAATTTAGGGATTTTACCATCTACGGTCTGGGATATCATCAAAAAGTTCAGAGAATCTGGTGAAATCACCGCACGTAAGCGATGATATTACGGACCGTTGATCCCTCAGGCGGTACTGCATCAAAAAACCGACATCAGTGTGTAAAGGATATCACCACATGGGCTCAGGAACACTTCATTAAACAACTGTCAGTAACTATATTTGGTCGCTACATCTGTAAGTGCAAGTTAAAACTCTACTATGCAAAGCAAAACCCTTTTATCAACAACACCCAGAAACAGATGCATGTTGGAGTAGAAAAGATGTGTGAATGTTTAGAGCATTCACACAATGAGTACAAGGTCAGATTGAAAATGACATTTTTTATGAGACTCAAACTAACACAAAGTTTGCTGTTAAGACTTGAGTGGGACTTTCCACTTGGACTATTTGTCACACGATGCTCTTACTTGCCCACTCAAAGCATGCAGCTCACCTCTGTACTCTTCTCTACTCAAGTGAAAAAGGTGATGTTGGAACGCTTCACATGTTTGCTAAGGACGGGCTTTTTCGTATTGGCGGACACAGGCCTGGTCAAAAGTTTACATACACTTGTAAAGGACATGTCATCACATGGACAAAGATAAGACCTTCTGGAGGAAAGTTCTGTGGTCAGATGAAACAAAAACGGAGCTGTTAGGCAACAATTCCTAGTGACGGAGATAGATATCTACATATATCCATATTTAAAAGTTGTTTCTTGTCTTCAGTCATATTTGAAATAGCTAGTGTTCCATCTTGTACTTTTTTTGATATTTTCCCTATCTCATGACCTATGGTACACTGTAGACAACCTTGAGCTTGGAATGCAGGAGTAGCAATACTCCTTCCTATTTCTTTCTGTCTCCAGCTGAGGAAAACAATAGATATTGTGTGTATTCACTCTGTGGGGGGGGGGGCAAGACTTCTGTAGTGTAGTGATCAACTAAGGCGATGCGAATTGAATCTGTTGTTACATGGGTTGGTCTCCCGAAGCTTTGGAATAAAATGTCAAAATACCTATTCTGTCTGGGATTCATTTAAAATCAGTTTATGTGTCATAAAAAGAACTTGGGGTTGACCAGCAACTTAAATTCCCTCGGAGGAACATCTGTTCCAAACGCAACACCAGCAAAATGGTGAGGCCTTTCATCCCAGGAACACCATTCCTACCGTCAAGCAAGGTGGATTACTTGCCAAAGGACAAACATTGCTGTTTGTATACTTTTGATTGCTCACATTTTCAGTAGAGACATAAATTCATAAAAGAAGCAAACTTCATGAATGTTTTTTGTGAGCAACAAGTATGTGCTCCAATCACTACATCACAAATAAAATAAGAGTTGTAGAAAAGATTGGAAAGTCAAGACAGCCATGACATCATGTTCTTTACAAGTGTACGTAGACTTTTGAGCAGGAGTGTAAGTTATAATTAAGAATATTCCAATGAAAGAGTCTCCTACCCTTTTTCCGCCGGCCTCTTAGTCCCGCCGAGCTCCTTGATCAGCTTCTGGTGGTCCTCGTAGACGCACAGCACCCTGGGAGAGGACACGCAGAGAGACAGGCGGTGAAGTGAAGGAATAAGTGGACGGGTGTGAGCTTGACCTCTTGATGCAGTTGCAGTACTCCTCCACAAACTGCAGGTGGCGCTGGGAGAAGCGGAGCTTGATGTTTGGGGGGAGGGGCGCCGCTAGGGCCTGCCTCACACACTGCTGCACCGCCTCCACCGAGGACCACGGCTCGCCATCCAGCTCCAACTCCAACCAGTTCAGGTACAGCTTGTCATTGTCCTGGAGGACAGGAAGTAGAACACTTTGTAGGGCATCACCACTCCAATCCAATGCACGAGATGTCTATCCAGTTTATCGCTTAACTTTGTGTTCCCATGAACTCCTGGCGAGGAGATCTTACCAAGCAAAAAGCTGGTAAAACTCTACTGTGTACGATGGGAAGCGAAATGAAGGTGTCGATTTTTTAAATCTATTGTGAGCCACAGGAAGATCTTGTCTTAGACCAAGATCTACGAAGCGTAGAGGAAGCAGGACCTGACCCCAGCTCCAGGCATCTTTTCTTTAAACTGGTTTGTGACCGAGTGTTAGAATAATTGTTTCTAAATTATCACAAAAAACTCTATTAGATTGTGTTCCTGACAAGAAGACAAAAGGCTGTCTTTGAAACCAACCAAGAAGAAGGCTTGTAGACCTCCACTGGGACTTCAAAGCGGACGGATGGCAGGATTTGCCCAACTTCCAGAGGAACTCTTTTTGAAGTATTTTACTAACTCTTATTTGAACTATTTTATGGGGACTCTTTTTAAACTACTCAGTGGCCTAGTGGTTAGAGTGTCCGCCCTGAGATCGGTTGGTTGTGAGTTCAAACCCCGGCCGAGTCATACCAAAGACTATAAAAAAATGGGACCCATTGCCTCCCTGCTTGGCACTCAGCATCAAGGGTTGGAATTGGGGGTTAAATCACCATAAATGATTCCCGGGCGCGGCACCGCTGCTGCCCACTGCTCTCCTCACCTCCCAGGGGGCTATCAAGGGGATGGGTTGAATGCAGAAGACAAATTTCACCACACCTAGTGTGTGTGTGACAATCATTGGTACTTTAACTAACTTTTTGACGAACTCTCTTCTAACTGTTCGGTAACTGAAGGCAACACTGTTTACGACCACTTCCCTCAGGAAGCAGCTGTGGGAAGGGTGTGGGAGTAAGTCAAATAAAGAAGGAGGACTACGATCTTTTGGCAGAGCGTGGTGCAGGACTGTACAGAAAGTACAGTGGCCATGTCTCTCCTCAGATCTGAGTCCAAATTTAATTCTGTCTCTGTTTGATTCTTTGCCTTTTGTCTTGTTTAATAGATGTCATCAGTGTTAGAACCTGACACCGAGTGCAACAGCTTTTTATGACCCCCTCACCCCTTAGAAACAGCTGTTGCTAAGTAATCAGGGAAAGTCCAAATGAAAGAGGAGGCGTGCAACCATTGTGTCAGAGCGTGATGGAAGACTGCACAAGAGTACAGCCCAGACGTTTCTCTTCATGAGCCAATTTGAATCCTGTACCTGTTTAACTCCTTGCTTCCTGCCTGTTTAATAGATGTCATGGGGGTCTGAAGCTGACACACACATCGTTGTGTGATCCACTGTGTGGGATGCAGCACTCTTTATATTTATTTGGTCAAGTATAACACTTACTTTTTTTAAACACATATGTATCTTACCTAGGCCTTCAGTGATGACTTCAATGATTATGGGTCATTGTAAGTTTAATGTATGGTAAGAAGGTGTATTATGGGTCATTGTATGTTTAATGGTAAGAAGGTGTATTATGGGTCATTGTATGTTTAATGGTAAGAAGGTGTATTATGGGTCAGTGTATGTTTAATGTAAGAAGGTGTATTATGGGCCATTGTATGTTTAATGGTAAGAAGGTGTATTATGGGTCAGTGTATGTTTAATGGTAAGAAGGTGTATTATGGGTCATTGTATGTTTAATGGTAAGAAGGTGTATTATGGGTCATTGTATGTTTAATGGTAAGAAGGTGTATTATGGGTCAGTGTATGTTTAATGTAAGAAGGTGTATTATGGGCCATTGTATGTTTAATGGTAAGGTATATTATGGGTCATTGTATGTTTAATGTATGGTAAGAAAGTGTATTATGGGTCATTGTATGTTTAATGGTAAGAAGGTGTATTATGGGTCATTGTATGTTTAATGGTAAGAAGGTGTATTATGGGTCATTGTATGTTTAATGGTAAGAAGGTGTATTATGGGCCATTGTATGTTTAATGGTAAGAAGGTGTATTATGGGTCAGTGTATGTTTAATGGTAAGAAGGTGTATTATGGGTCATTGTATGTTTAATGGTAAGAAGGTGTATTATGGGTCATTGTATGTTTAATGGTAAGAAGGTGTATTATGGGTCAGTGTATGTTTAATGTAAGAAGGTGTATTATGGGCCATTGTATGTTTAATGGTAAGGTATATTATGGGTCATTGTATGTTTAATGTATGGTAAGAAAGTGTATTATGGGTCATTGTATGTTTAATGGTAAGAAGGTGTATTATGGGTCATTGTATGTTTAATGGTAAGAAGGTGTATTATGGGTCAGTGTATGTTTATTGGTAAGTTGTAGTATGGGTCATTGTATGTTAAATGGTAAGGTGTATTATGGGTCAGTGTATGTTTAATGGTAAGAAGGTGTATTATGGGTCATTGTATGTTTAATGGTAAGAAAGTGTATTATGGGCCAAAGTATGTTTAATGTAAGAAGGTGTATTATGGGCCATTGTATGTTTAATGGTAAGGTGTATTATGGGTCATTGTATGTTTAATGTATGGGAAGAAAGTGTATTATGGGTCATTGTATGTTTCATGGTAAGAAGGTGTATTATGGGTCATTGTATGTTTAATGGTAAGGTGTATTGTGGGTCAGTGTATGTTTAATGGTAAGGTGTAGTATGGGTCATTGTATGTTAAATGGTAAGGTGTATTATGGGTCAGTGTATGTTTAATGGTAAGAAGGTGTATTATGGGTCATTGTATGTTTAATGGTAAGAAAGTGTATTAGGGGTCAGTGTATGTTTAATGGTAATAAGAAGTATTATGGGTCATTGTATGTTTAATGGTAAGAAGGTGTATTATGGGTCAGTGTATGTTTAATGTAAGGTGTATTATGGGTCATTGTATGTTTAATGTATGGTAAGAAAGTGTATTATGGGTCATTGTATGTTTAATGGTAAGAAGGTGTATTATGGGTCAGTGTATGTTTAATGGTAAGGTGTAGTATGGGTCATTGTATGTTAAATGGTAAGGTGTATTATGGGTCAGTGTATGTTTAATGGTAAGAAGGTGTATTATGGGTCAGTTTATGTTTAATGGTAAGGTGTAGTATGGGTCATTTTATGTTAAATGGTAAGGTGTATTATGGGCCAGTGTATGTTTAATGGTAAGGTGTATTATGGGTCAGTGTATGTTTAATGGTAAGAAGGTGTATTATGGGTCAGTTTATGTTTAATGGTAAGAAGGTGTATTATGGGTCATTGTTAAGAAGGTGTATTATGGGTCAGTGTATGTTTAATGGTAAGAAGGTGTATTATGGGTCATTGTTAAGAAGGTGTATTATGGGTCAGTGTATGTTTAATGGTAAGAAGGTGTATTATGAGTCATTGTTAAGAAGGTGTATTATGGGTCAGTGTATGTTTAATGGTAAGAAGGTGTATAATGAGTCATTGTATTTTTAATGGTAAGAATGTGTATTATGGGTCAATGTATGTTTAATGGTAAGAAGGTGTATTATGGGTCATTGTTAAGAAGGTGTATTATGGGTCCTTATTTGGCTGAATGGGGCCACAGTTTTTGACCTCGCTCTCTCTTCCTGGCTGTATTTTCTCTCTCCATGTTTAGTTTCACTTGGTGATGGTTTGACATTTTGAAAAGAGGAAGTGGGGAGAAGGAAGAGGAGAAAGTGGAGGAGTGTCAAGCTGAGGCTTCATTAGCAAACTAGTTGAATGCATTTTTAAGAAGGTATTTATCATTTGGAGCCTAAATGCCCTCCCGGGTTGAATACTTGCTGCTGTCCTCACCGGACTGATCTCCAGCGCCTCCTGCAGAACCCTGCGAGCTCTGCTGGGGTTCCTGCAGATCTTCAGCAGCAAGCGGGCCAGCTTGATGGAGTAGAAGGCGTGCAAGGCGGGCTTCTCCTTGGACTGGACCAGCGCCTCCTGCAGCAGAACTTGGGCCTGCTGGAGCTGGCCCGCCCTCCTCTCCAAGGCCACCCTGCGCAGACGCACCACCGCCAGACCAGGGGTGTTCTTCTCCAGGGCCTCCAGCACTCGCCGGGCCTGGGCCGGGTCACCTGCGGGCCGGAGAGAGGCCCAGTGAGACGTGGAAGGTTACAACGGAGTGAAGGTGGACCAATGTACCGTGTTTTTCCTCAAAGGTGGCCCACTGCATGTGGAGTTTGGGTCTGCCGGGCAGGTGGATCTCACAGGCTCGCTTGTAGACGCCACGAGTCCTGCTCACACTCACTGGCTCCAGGTACTCCAAGTACTGAACACACACATGAACAGAAATGCTGGAAGCTTTTTCAATGTCCCGATACTCAAATATGAGGTCCTCTCCAAGGTTCTCATAGTCATCCTTGTCACCGACGTCCCACTGGATGTGAATTCTCCTTGCCCTTATGTGGGTTCTTCTGAGGATGTTGTAGTGGTTTGTGCAGCCCTTTGAGACACTTGTGATTTAGGGCTATATAAATAAACATTGATTGATTGATTGATTGATATTCTACATTCTATTCTATGCACAGTAGATGGCAGCATTGTCCTGTTTAAGAGTGTCACAAGTTAACAACATTGGAGCTTACGGCAGACGAAAATATGACTGCTGTTGTTGTGTGTTATTATCGGGCTGGGAGGACTTTAATGAGACTGCCTAACAATAAACCCGCATAATAAACCAAGAACACGCCCTCGATCATTCTACAGTTATAACGTCATTGGGCAGACACACCCTTTATACTGTGGGAATGCGGACGTGAAAACAGACTGTCGACACGTCACTCAGGTCCGCTTGGGGCCGGAGGGGGCGTGGCCTCCAGCTCCGTCTGAATTTCGGGAGAGGCGCTTAATTTCGGGAGTCTCCCGGAAAATCCGTGACGGTTGGCAGGTATGCTTACTGGTGTCTTTGATGTGTTATGAAGTTGTCAGGCGCACATTACTGGCATCAAACTCCATGAACCATTTTTGACGCCAACGTCAAACCGGTTTCACTCCACCGAGTTCCTGTTGTTTGAAACAAGTTCTCCCCAATGTGCCGTGTTTAAAAATGAGGTGCGTTTACTGTGTCATGGCTGGAAGATGAGAACCTAGCAACATCACGGCATGATAGCGTCAAAATGAAACTTGGCATTCTCTTACCTTGCTCCAGAACTCCTGGTAAAGTGCACAGGCGATGAGGCAGCGCTCAAAGAGAACACAAACTCTGTGGTGGACGTCGGTCTCCTCTTTACCGGCTGCCTCCGTCTCTGCACACATGCACAGCGGTCACATGCCCTGCTTCACGCTTCCAACCTGAGTCCATGTGGGTCACTTGTACTGTGGTCTGCAGGGTCTTGCTTCTGCTGAGACATCTCCCAGTCCAGGTAGGAGTGCCAGCCTTGCAGCTGTGTGTGATCCAGCGGCCTCACGTGGAAATACGGACGTTTGAGCTGCGTGGAAGAAAACACTGTGGTTTAGAGCGCATGGCGGGGCTGCACCATTCATCAAATCATTCACCATTCATCAAATCCACATCGAGGTTTTAACGAGTGCCGTAAATAACCGCAATGTTTGTTGCTTCAAAAAGGAAGAAAGACGTCTTACTTAACAGAACAGAGTGAGCCCTATTTTCAGTTATTCACAACCTTTGTACAGTGGGGCAAAAAAGTATTTAGTCAGCCGCCGATTGTGCAAGTTCTCCCACTCAAAATGATGACAGAGGTCTGTAATTTTCGTCATAGGTACACTTCAACTGTGAGAGACAGAATGTAAAAAAAAAGCCAGGAATTCACATTGTAGGAATTTTAAAGAATTTATTTGTCAATTATGGTGGAAAATAAGTATTTGGTCACTTCAAACAAGGAAGATCTCTGCCAATTTTAGAGAAAAAATACAACCTTAAAAATGATTTTAGGATTTTTAAACACATATACATTTTTACCTTTTAAATTCCTTCCTCTTCTTTCCTGACAATTTAAATCAATGTTCAAGTATTTTTTTTTTGTAAAGAATAATAAATACACTTTAATTTAATTCTTCATTTTAGCTTCTTTTTTTTCTCGACGAAGAATATTTGTGAAATATTTCTTCAAACTTTTTATGATTAAAATTCCCAAAAAATATTCTGGCAAATCTAGGAAATCTTTAAAATCAAATTTAAATCTTATTTCAAAGTCTTTCGGATTTCTTTTAAAATTTTTGTTCTGGAAAATCTAGAAGAAATAATCATTTGTATTTGTTAAAAATATAGCTTGGTCCAATTTGTTAAATATTCTAACAAAATGCAGATTGGATTTTAACCTATTTAAAACATGTCATCAAAATTCTAAAATGAATCTTAATCAGGAAAAATTACTAATGATGTTCCATACATTCTTTTTAAAAAAAAATTCAAAAAGATTCAAATTAGCTAGTTTTTCTCTTTTTTTTTTCGGTTGAATTTTTAATTTTAAAGAATCGAAATTGAAGATAAACTATGTTTCAAAATAAAATGTTCACTTTTTTTGTGTTTTCTCTACTTTTAACCCGTTCAATTAAGTGTTTTTTTCATCATTTATTCCCTACAAAACTTCCGTAAAAGGAAAAAAAATGTACGACGGAATGACAGACAGAAATACCCATTTTTTTATGTATGTATATAAATTTATTTACTAAAGGTAAATTGAGCAAATTGGCTATTTCTGGCAATTTCTTTAAGTAGCCCTTCGCATTAATCAGTACCCAAGAAGTAGCTCTTGGTTTCAAAAAGGATGGTGACCCCTGCTGTAGACACAAGTCTGTCTGCATGAAGCCCAATAAGTCAATGATTGCATATTCTTCTCACGTGTGGCACGTTGAGACAAGAATATGTTGATGAGCTGTAAGAGTAACGTGTCTTCCCTCACTCCTTATTTTCACTTTTGTGCATTTTATATAAAAATCGCTATCCCAATTTTGGGGGGAGAATGTCAACGAGGTGCAGCCCTACAGCAGAATAAGGTACAGGAAGCAAAGAGAAGTGGTGCTGACTCACAGCGTCTTCAAAGTTCCATCTCTTACGGACTTCCTCCTCGTTCTTGCGGTAGACCAGGTCCCTGCGACGCAACACCTCTTCTCGGATTCTCTGCATCATTTCCTCCTGAGCAGAGGCGACACCAACACCATCATGCTGATGACCTCAGCTCAACTTTGAAGCAGCGAGAAGACCCTCACAGTGTCCACGCCCTCGGGTGTGGCGGGCTCGTCCTCCCCGGGGGGCCGCTCGTCGTCCTTCTCCTTGGCCTTCTCCTCCACTCGCTGGCTCTTACGGCACAGGGCCCTCACCTCCTGGTACTCCTCCTGCGAGAGCACTTCCTTGGGGGGTTGGCTGCTCACGTGTGCTTTCAACCTGAGACAAGATGCATCATGGGACTTGTGACATCGCCACAGTCCTGGAATATCAACACTTTCTTCATAGAGTAAGAGAACTACAAACCCCGTTTCCATATGAGTTGGGAAATTGTGTTAGATGTAAAAATAAAACAGAATACAATGATTTGCAAATCCTTTTCAACCCATATTCAAGTATATGCTATACGAAGACAAGATATTTGATATTCAAACTCATAAAATGTACTCTTTTTTTGCAAATAATAATAAACTTAGAATTTCATGGCTGCAACACATGCCAAAATAGTTGGGAAAGGGCATGTTCACCACTGTGTTACATCACCTTTTCTTTTAACAACACTCAATAAACGTTTGGGAACTGAGGAAACTAATTGTTGAAGCTTTGAAAGTGGACTTATTTCCCATTCTTGTTTTATGTAGAGCTTCAGTCGTTCAAAGTCTCCGCTGTCGTATTTTACGCTTCATAATGCGCCACACATTTTCCATGGGAGACAGGTCTGGACTGCAGGCGGGCCAGGAAAGTACCTGCACTCTTTTACTACGAAACCATGCTGTTGTAACATGTGGCTTGGCATTGTCTTGCTGAAATAAGCAGGGGCGTCCATGATAACGTTGCTTGGATGACAACATATGTTGCTCCAAAACCTGTATGGACCATTCAGCATTAATGGTGCCTTCACAGATGTATAAGTTACCCATGCCTTGGGCACTAATACACCCCCAACAACAATCCGGATGCTTATTTTCCTCTTTGTTCCGGAGGACACCACATCCACAGTTTCCAAATATAATTTGAAATGTGGACTCGTCAGACCACAGAACACTTTTCCACTTTGCATCAGTCCATCTTAGATGAGCTCGGGCCCAGCAAAGCTACGGGCGTTCCTGGGTGTTGTTGATAAATGGGTTTTGCTTTGCACAGCAGTTTTAAATTGCACTCACAGATGTAGCGACCAATTGTAGTTGCTGACAGTGGTTTTATGAAGTGTTCCTGAGCCCATGTGGTGATATCCTTTACACACCGATGTCGGTTTTTTGTGCGGTACCGCCTGAGGGCTCAAAGGTGCGTAATATCATCGCTTACGTGCAGTGATTTCTCCAGATGCTCTGAACCTTTTGATGATTTTATGGACCGTAGATGGTAAAATCCCGAAATTCCTTGCAATAGCGCGTTGAGAAATGTTGTTCTAAAACTGTTCGACAATTTGCTTACAAATTGGTGACCCTCACCCCATCCTTGTTTGTGAATTACTTAGCATTTCATGGAAGCTGCTTTTATACCCAATCATGGCACCCACCTGTTCCCAATTAGCCTGCACACCTGTGGGATGTTCAAAATAAGTGTTTGATGAGCATTCCTCAACTTTATCAGTATTTATTGCCACCTTTCCCAACTTCTTTGGCACGTGTTGCTGGCATCAAATTCTAAAGTTAATGATTAGTTGCAAAAAAAAAAAAAAATAAAGTTTATGAGTTTGAACATCAAATATGTTGTCTTTGTAGCATATTCAACTGAATATGGGTTGAAAATGATTTGCAAATCATTGTATTCTGTTTATATTTACATCTAACACAATTTCCCAACTCATATGGAAACAGGGTTTGTATCTTTAATACTAGTTTTACTGATTACTTGTCCCTGTTCCTTTAGCTCACATCTCTGCTCTGCGCTACCACAACTTGGACTACTGGAGCTAGCTAGCATAACCCGGAATATCCGCCTTTACTGGCTGCTATCTCGGCCTTCTTGACCAGCCTTTCCTCCCAGGTCAGTTGTCTCGTTGTAAAAGTTAGATCTAATGAGGCGAGCTTGGTGGTGCACGGCAATGTGCTGGTAGGTTGAGGTACCAACAGGTACCATTACACCCCTATGACTTACTTGTGGTAATGGGTGCTGTACGACTGAGTGGGAACTCTGAGAACTCGGTCCAGGATGGCTACGGCCTTCCCCACGTGGCCTTGCTCCTTCTCCCACTCCCCATAGAGCTCCCACAGCCGGTCTGAGTGGAACTCCAGGCCTGCGGTCCCAACTGCATCCTCAAACACACTGAAAGAGAAGTGGAGGTGGCGTGTTTACATAACTCACTCAGGCAATACTTACCACCCGTACCACACACAGAACTAGGGCTGCACAGGGTTGGAACGTTTCCAGTAAATTTTTACCACAGGAAGTTAAAGGCCTACTGAAATGAGGTTTTCTTATTTAAACGGGCATAGCAGGTCCATTTTATGTGTCATACTTGATCATTTTGCCATATTTTTGCTGAAAGGATTTAGTAGAGAACATCCACGATAAAGTTTGCAACTTTTGGTCGCTAATAAAAAAGCCTGGCCTTTACCGGAAATAGCAGACGATGTGCGCGTGACGTCACGGGTTGTGGAGCTCCTCACATCTGAACATTGTTTACAATCATAGCCAGCAGCAGCTAGAGCTATTCGGACCGAGAAAGCGACAATTTCCCCATTAATTTGAGCGAGGATGAAAGATTCGTGGATGAGGAAATTTAGAGTGAAGGAATAGGGAAAAAAAAGGCGATTGCAGTGGGAGCGACTCAGATGTTCTTAGACACATTTTGATTGATTGATTGATTGATTGATACTTTTATTAGTAGATTGCACAGTTCAGTACATATTCCGTACAATTGACCACTAAATGGTAACACCCGAATAAGTTTTTCAACTTGTTTAAGTCGGGGTCCACGTTAATCAATTCATGCTACAAATATATACTATCAACATCATAAAGTCATCACACAAGTTAATCATCATAGTTTGTACATTGAATTATTTACATTATTTACAATCCGGGGGGTGGGATGAGGAGCTTTGGTTGATATCAGTACTTCAGTCATCAACAATTGCATCAACAGAGAAATGTGGACATTGAAACAGTGTAGGTCTTGTTTAGTAAGATATGTACAGCCAGCAGAGAAGATAGTGAGTTCAGATAGCATAAGAACAAGTATATACATTAGAAGTACATTTGAGTTGTTTATAATCCGAGGAGATGGGATGTGAATGGAGGAAGGTATTAGTAAAGTGTTGAAGTTGCCTGGAGGTGTTGTTTTAGAGCGGTTTTGAAGGAGGATAGAGATGCACTTACTTTTATATTTACTAGGATAACTCTGGAAAATCCCTTATCTGCCTATTGTGTTGCTAGTGTTTTAGTGAGATTAAATAGTATCTGAAAGTTGGAGGGGAGTGGCCACAGGTGTGTTGATGCCAGAGCAGGGGTAGGGAACCTATGGCTCGCGAGCCAGATGTGGCTCTTTTGATGACTGCATCTGGCTCTCGGATAAATCTGAGCTGACATCGCTTGACACGATAAGTAATGAATAATTCCACTTGCTAAAAATAACGTTCAAAATATAAAATATTCTCATGCTTTTTTATGTTCAAGAAGTTGCGTTAATGGTAAGAAGTAATTTATTTATTATTGGTTAGTGTGAGGCTTGCCCTCCTGGGGGTTCTTCAGACCACCAAGCACCGACATGAGAGCCTGTTTCCGGGTTACAATATTGTTTTATTTTTCAATTATACAAAAAAAGAAGGGAAAAACCAAAGGAAAAATAATCAAGACAGCAGAAACAAAAGGAAGAAAAAAAAGATTAAAAAACAAATTTAAAATGAAAAATAAATGAGAAAAACCAAAAAGAAAAACAACCAGAAAAATTATAGAAAAAACAAAAACATAAAAGGGAAAAACCAAAGGAAAAAAAATAAGACAACAAAAACAAAAAAAAGATTAAAAAACAAATGAAAAACAATAAATTAATAAGATTAAAAAAAATGAAGAAAAAGAACGAGAAAAATTATACAAAAAACACAAAGCAAAAATAAAAAGGGAAAAAACAAAGCAAAAAAGTTAAGTCAACAAAAACAAAAGAAAAAAAGAATAAAAGAAATCAAAAATTGGCTCCAGTTTCAACCCCGTCTCTCCTCCTGGTTGCTGGTTATAACAGAGCGACAGGTGATTAGATAACAAGGCCCAGATGGGCCATCTACACACCTGTCGCTGATTTCGAGGCCGGTCCTGGCACACCCTGCTTCGCTCCAGGCCCGCAGGCCACATCCCCTCCACAGTTAGCATCAGAATAACAATGTTATTCCAAAGTATAAGAGACTTATTATACTCTAGAAATGTTGGTCTTACTTTAAAATGCACGTGTTTAGTTGTATTCAGTGTTAAAAAAAAAAATTATATGGCTCTTACAGAAATACATTTCTCAGCCAAAAAGGTTCCCGACCCGTGCGCCAGAGTCTCTGAGGGAAGTCACGGCAGCTGCAGCAGGATAGAAGCGCCGCTGATGTCTCCGGTAAGAGCTGACTTATTACCACAATCTTCTCACCGAAAACTGCCGGTTGACATGTCGTCGGGATCCATGTTCGCTTGACCGCTCTGATCCATAGTAAAGCTTCACCTCCGGGAATTTTAAACAAGGAAACACCGGCTGTGTTTGTGTGGCTAAAAGCTAAAAGCTTCCCACCTCCATCTTTCTACTTTGACTTCTCCATTATTAATTGAACAAATTGCAAAAGATTCAGCAACACAGATGTCCAGAATTCTGTGTAATTATGCCATTATAGCAGACTACTTACAGCTTGGATCGGGCTGGAAAATAATGTCCGCTACGACCCGAGACGTCAAACGCACGCGTTATCATTCCGCGATGTTTTCAACACGACACTTCGCGGGAAATTTGAAATTGCAATTTAGTAAACTAAAAAGGCCGTATTGGCATGTGTTGCAATGTTAATATTTCATCATTGATATATAAACTATCAGATTGCGTGGTCGGTAGTAGTGGCTTTCAGTAGGCCTTTAACAGCACAGAATTACATAACATAAATAAAATTAATAAGTTATCATGTCTACGTAAAATAAATAATATAGCTGTGCAAATAATACAAAATGTATCAAACTCATAAAAAAATGCATTTGCATTTCCATGACCCGCCCTATCTTGCCTCTGATTGGCCTGTCCCTAACCAATGTAAACAACCAACCAATCATGGAGGTTTTTATACTCTTGGAAGGAGGAAGGAGAGGGGTTTAGTAGCCCGAACAAATAAGCAGGGTTTGGTCATTTTAACATGAAATAAATTATATCGATATTACAATATTTCTTTAATTCATATCTTGTTAAAAAACATATTGATATATCTTACAAACTCCATATATCGCCCAGCCCTAAGTCTGACTGATTTCCATTTTTTTTGGTCAAGTCTGTATTTTATTTCCTTCTAAAAACTCGAGCAAAAAAATGCAGTGAAAAGTAAAGAAAAAAGACACCTGATGGATGTTTGGCACTCTCTGCAGTTGAGTATACAAAACAGCCACCATAGTGCATGTTGTGCTTGTGCTGGCACACACCTGCGCATATGCTGAGGTGAGTCGGGCAGGCTCATGTCCAGGATTCCCAGCAGCAGGTTGATGTAGTGGATCCACAAGTCTACACTGAGAGGGATGGCCTGCAGACCCTGGACACACACCTGGCGACACAAACCACCTCTTGAGAGTACGCCCGTGTGGTACAAGAAGCTGGCATCTGTGTTGTACAAACCCCGTTTCCATATGAGTTGGGAAATTGTGTTAGATGTAAATATAAACAGAATACATATTCAGTTGAATATGCTACAAAGACAACATATTTGATGTTCAAACCGATAAACATTTTTTTTGTGTGCAAATAATCAACTTTAGAATTTGATGCCAGCAACACGTGAAAAAGAAGTTGGGAAAGGTGGCAATAAATAATGATAAAGTTGAGGAATGCTCATCAAACACTTATTTGGAACATCCCACAGGTGTGCAGGCTAATTGGGAACAGGTGGGTGCCATGATTGGGTATAAAAGCAGCTTCCATGAAATGCTAAGTAATTCACAAACAAGGATGGGGTGAGGGTCACCACTTTGTAAGCAAATTGTCGAACAGTTTTAGAACAACATTTCTCAACGAGCTATTGCAAGGAATTTCGGGATTTTACCATCAACGGTCCGTAAAATCATCAAAAGGTTCAGAGAATCTGGAAAAATCACTGCACGTAAGCGATGATATTACGGACCGTTGATCCCTCAGGTGGTACTGCATCAAAAACCGACACCAGTGTGTAAAGGATATCACCACATGGGCTCAGGAACACTTCATAAAACCACTGTCAGTAACTACAGTTGGTCGCTACATCTGTAAGTGCAAGTTAAAACTCTACGATGCAAAGCATAACCCATTTATCAACAACACCCAGAAACACCGCCAGCTTTGCTGGGCCTGAACTCATTGATGATGGACTGATGCAAAGTGGAAAAGTGTTCTGTGGTCTGACGAATCCACATTTCAAATTATATTTGGGAACTATGGATGTGGTGTCCTCCGGAACAAAGAGAAAACTAAACACCCGGATTGTTATAGGTGCAAAGTTCGGAAGCCAGCATATGTGATGGTATGGGGGTGTATTAGTGTCCAATGCATGGGTAACTTACACATCTGTGCAGGCACCATTAATGCTGAATGGTCCACACAGGCTTTGGAGCAACATATGTTGTCACCCAAGCAACGTTATCATGGACGCCCCTGTTTATTTCAGCAAGACAATGCCAAGCCACGTGTTACAACAGCGTGGCTTCGTAGTAAAAGAGTGCAAGTAGTTTTCTGGCCTGCCTGCAGTCCAGACCTGTCTGCCATCGAAAACGTGTGGCGCATTATGAAGCGTAAAATACGACAGCGGAGACCCCGGACTGTTGAAGGACTGAAGCTCTACATAAAACAAGAATGGAAAAGAATTCCACTTTCAAAGCTTCAACATTTAGTTTCCTCAGTTCCCAAACGTTTATTGAGTGTTGTTAAAAGAAAAGGTGATGTAACACAGTGGTGAACATGCCCTTTCCAGACTACTTTGGCACTTTTTGCGGCCATGAAATTCAAAGTAAATTATTATTTGCAAAAAGACATAAAGTTTATGAGTTTGAACATCAAATATCTTGTCTTTGTAGTGCATTCAACTGAATTTGGGTTGAAAAGGATTTGCAAATCATTGTATTGCGTTTATATTTACATCTAACACAATTTCCCAACTCATATGGAAACGGGGTTTGTAAAATTGAGATCTGTTTACTTCCAGCGCTTTGTCGTCGTTACCAGCGCGGCGCTCCAAGTCAGCATATTTCTTCCAGTAGCCGTAGCAGAGGGGATAGCGGGCCAGGAACGCCACCAGGGCTCTCCGAGACGCCGCAAAGTGTCGCTGAGAAGAAAGAAATAGTGTCGGACATTTTACGCGCTAAGAGATATGAACTCATGTGGGGTTGAAAGGCAGATGTTCCATGGTTCACCTCTTGTTCGCAGTATTTCAACAGGTTAGTCCAGCTGGAGAAGTCTTGGGGGATGCTGTGTGCCGCCTCCCACAGACCTTCAAAGTCTTCTGGCATGTCATCATAGTCCTCTTCCGCAGCTGGAGGACCTCCAGAGTCTGCTGCCATGTCACCACGGTCCTGGTCCGCAGCTGGAGGACCTCCAGAGTCTGCTGCCATGTCATCATAGTCCTCTTCCGCAGCTGGAGGACCTCCAGAGTCTGCTGCTATGTCATCATAGTCCTGGTCCGCAGCTGGAGGACCTTCAGAGTCTGCTGCCATGTCACCACGGTCCTGGTCCGCAGCTGGAGGACCTTCAGAGTCTGCTGCCATGTCACCACGGTCCTGGTCCGCAGCTGGAGGACCTCCAGAGTCTGCTGACATGTCACCATCGTCCTCGTCTGCGGCTGGAGAAAGACCGATGGGAAAACCATCTGGGTCGTCAGAGGAATCGGTGTTCTCACTTGACATCTCTGGAAGAAGTTTTGTGGGAACCTCAGCGACTTCCATGGCTGTAGAGAGGAAATAAAAAGGCACATCAATCCAGACTGAAGGACATTTGTCACTTTGGCCTTCATGTCCACCATTCTGGGAGTGAAGCTATCATGTTGTGTAGTCAGTACTCTGCAGTGCTGCTTCTTCTCATTTAGAGCAAAAACTGGTACTTGACTTTGTGAACCAGACTGATACTAAGACCCAGTTTAAGTATTAAATGGCAGGTCCCTAACTAACAATCTCTAACTCATGGGTGTCAAACTCTGGCCCGCGGGCCAAATCTGGCCAGCCGTGTAATATAATTTGGCCCTTGAGGCAATATCAATTTAGCATTAGAGCTGGCCCGCCCGTGTTATACAGCGTCGGTGCCGCTCTAACACCGCGTTCACCGCTAATACTCATACTTGCCAACCCTCCTAATTTTCCTGGTAGACTCCCGAAGTTCAGTGCCCCTCCCGAAAAACTCCCGGGGCAACCATTCTCCCGAATTTCTACCGATTTCCACCTGGACAACTATATTGGGGGCGTGCATTTAAGGCACTGCCTTTAGCGTTCTCTACAACCTGTCGTCACGTCCGCTTTTCCTCCATACTGACAGCATGTCACATAATATTTGTGGCTACTACACACACACGCACAAGTGAATGCAATGCATACTTGGTCAACAGCCATACAGGTCACACTGAGGGTGGCCGTATAACCAACTTTAGCACTGTTACAAATATGCGCCACACTCTGAACCCACACCAAACAAGAATGACAAACACATGTCGGGTGAACATCCGCTCCGTAACACAACAGAATAAATACCCAGAACCCTTTGCAGCACTAACTCTTCCGGGAAACTTCCAGCAAACTGACCAATAAATAACGTTTTATTCATGCATTTTCTCTTGCTCCTTCAAGGCTTGAATGTTTGGTTCATTCATTATTGTTATTTTATTTTCAAATGTATTATTAGCCTGTGGAAAATATTTGATATTTACCTCAGAAGATTGCAAATAGAAAAAAGGCATAACATTTTAATTTAAATTGTATTTGATATGCCATTGATATTTTTTTTAATCCATCCATCCATCCATTTTCTACCGCTTATTCACTTTCGGGGTCGCTATTTGAAACTGGATTTTTGCATGTCACTAAAGTTATATAAGCCTTGCTTGTTCAATATTCAATGCAAAACTTGTTTGGGTCCCTAATAAAAAGGTTAATTTGTTCAACCTTGGCCCGCGGCTTTGTTCCGTTTAAAATTTTGGCCCACTCTGTATTTGAGTTTGACACCCCTGCTCTAACTAGTCACGGTTGGTCCCTAACTAGTCACGGTTGGTCCCTAACTAGTCATTGCTGGTCCCTAACTAACAATCTCTGACTAGTCGTGGTATTATTGGAGATAGTTGAATGTTGAGTGGTATTATTGGAGGTAGTTGAATGTAGAGTGGTTTTATTGGAGGTAGTTGAATGTAGAGTGGTATTATTGGAGGTAGTTGAATATATTGGAGGTAGTTGATTGTAGAATGGTGTTATTGGAGGTAGTTGAATGTAGAGTAGTATTATTGGAGGTAGTTGAATGTAGAATGGTATTATTGGAGGTAGTTGAATGTAGAGTGGTTTTATTGGAGGTAATTGAATGTAGAGTGGAATTATTGGAGGTAGTTGAATGTAGAATGGTGTTATTGGAGGTAGTTGAATGTAGAGTGGTGTTATTGGAGATAGTTGAATGTAGAGTGGTGTTATTGGAGATAGTTGAATGTAGAGTGGTATTATTGGAGGTAGTTGAATATATTGGAAGCAGTTGAATGTAGAGTGGTATTATTGGAGGTAGTTGAATGTAGAGTGGTATTATTGGAGGTAGTTGAATGTAGAGTGGTATTATTTGAGGTAGTTGAATATATTGGAGGCAGTTGAATGTAGAGTGGTATTATTGGAGGTAGTTGAATATATTGGAGGCAGTTGAATGTAGAGTGGTATTATTGGAGGTAGTTGAATGTAGAGTGGTATTATTGGAGGTAGTTGAATGTAGAGTGGTGTTATTGGAGGTAGTTGAATGTAGAGTGGTATTATTTGAGGTAGTTTAATATATTGGAGGCAGTTGAATGTAGAGTGGTATTATTGGAGGTAGTTGAATATATTGGAGGCAGTTGAATGTAGAGTGGTATTATTGGAAGTAGTTGAATGTAGAGTGGTGTTATTGGAGGTAGTTGAATGTAGAGTGGTGTTATTGGAGGTAGTTGAATGTAGAGTGGTATTATTTGAGGTAGTTGAATATATTGGAGGCAGTTGAATGTAGAGTGGTATTATTGGAGGTAGTTGAATATATTGGAGGCAGTTGAATGTAGAGTGGTATTATTGGAGGTAGTTGAATGTAGAGTGGTATTATTGGAGGTAGTTGAATGTAGAGTGGTGTTATTGGAGGTAGTTGAATGTAGAGTGGTATTATTTGAGGTAGTTGAATATATTGGAGGCAGTTGAATGTAGAGTGGTATTATTGGAGGTAGTTGAATATATTGGAGGCAGTTGAATGTAGAGTGGTATTATTGGAGGTAGTTGAATGTAGAGTGGTGTTATTGGAGGTAGTTGAATGTAGAGTGGTGTTATTGGAGGTAGTTGAATGTAGAGTGGTGTTATTGGAGGTAGTTGAATGTAGAGTGGTATTATTTGAGGTAGTTGAATATATTGGAGGCAGTTGAATGTAGAGTGGTATTATTGGAGGTAGTTGAATATATTGGAGGCAGTTGAATGTAGAGTGGTATTATTGGAGGTAGTTGAATGTAGAGTGGTATTATTGGAGGTAGTTGAATATATTGGAGGCAGTTGAATGTAGAGTGGTATTATTGGAGGTAGTTGAATGTAGAGTGGTATTATTGGAGGTAGTTGAACCTATTGGAGGCAGTTGAATGTAGAGTGGTATTATTGGAGGTAGTTGAATGTAGAGTGGTATTATTGGAGGTAGTTGAATATATTGGAGGCAGTTGAATGTAGAGTGGTATTATTGGAGGTAGTTGAATGTAGAGTGGTATTATTGGAGGTAGTTGAATGTAGAGTGGTATTATTGGAGGTAGTTGAATGTAGAGTGGTATTATTGGAGGTAGTTGAATGTAGAGTGGTATTATTGGAGGTAGTTGAATGTAGAGTTATCGGCCCATTTCCAAATTACCTTTTGTGTCGAAAATTTTGGAGAAATGTGGTTTGGCACAACTGCAGCCTTTTTTAGATGAAAATAGCAGTTTAGATCCATTTCAGTCCACATACAAAGCTTTGCACAGTACTGAATCTGCACTTTTAAAGGTTTTTAATGACTTGCTTTTAATGTCTGATTCTGGCAGCTCTGCCATTTTAGTGCTTTTAGATCTTACAGCTGCCTTTGACACAGTCGACCACACAATTCTTTTAGACTGCCTGAGAGACTGTGTGGGTGTCAGGGGGACTGCGTTAGAGTGGTTCAGATCTTACCTGTCTGAGAAGTCCTTCTCTGTCAGGCTGGGGGACGCCACCTCCTCTTCTTCCCCGCTTTACTGTGGTGTCCGTCAGGGATCTATTTTAGGCCCCGTCCTGTTCGCTCTTTATCTCCTTCCTCTTGGAGAGATTTTTAAGAAACATGGAGTGTTTTATCACTTTTATGTTGATGACTGCCAAATTTATATGCCAATTTCAAAAGGCCACGGCCCCCTGAAAGCTCTTCTCAACTGTCTATGCGACGTCAAGGCTTGGTTAGCCCAGAATTTTTAAATAATGAATGAGGGAAAAACGGAAATTTCAGTTTTTGTTTCGGCCCTCACTGACTTGGGACCATTGCAAAATGATGTGCGTCCCAAAGTCACCAGCCTTGGCGTCACTATAGACAGCCATTTTAAACTTGTTTGTTATCATCTTCGTCTTTTGGCAAGGGTAAAATTGTTTTTATCTTTTAACCTTTTTGAACAAGTCGTGCATGCTTTTATTTCAAGTGGCCTGGACTACTGCAATGCACTTTATGCTGGCATTAGCCAAAAAGCTCTCTCCCGGTTGCAGTTAGTCCAGAAGGCGGCAGCACGACTTTTAACAGGGGCCAGGAAACGCCAGCATATAACCCCAATTCTTCAGAGTTTGCACTGGCTCCCTGTTCATTTTAGAATTGATTTTAAAACATTGCTGTTTGTTTTTAAATCTTTACATGGACTGGCAACTCAGTATATCTTGGACCTCATCCAATTTTACACTCTGAGGTCCGAGAGCCAGTTCCAGCTCGTGGTGCCCAAGACCAGACTTAAGACCAGGGGAGACAGGGCCTTCTCTGTGGTCGGCCCTAAGCTCTGGAACACTCTGCCGCTCCATGTTCAAACTGCTTCCACAGTGGAGTGTTTTAAGTCTCCTCTTAAGACCCACTTTTATTCTTTGGCTTTTAACACTTCGTGAGTTGTGTGGTCCTCTGTTGTCCTCTTGTGTTTTTATACTTTTTGATTTCTATTTTACTGTTTTGAGTTTACCCTTTAAAATTGTTTTTAATTATATTTATTTTTATATTGTTTTTATACATATTTTTTTGTTTTTGTTCAGTCATTGGTGGAGCATAATACTGTTTTTTTTAAATATTGTTTTTAACATGGCTGTGCAGCACTTTGAAAACTTTCTTGTTGTTTAAATGTGCTATATAAATAAAGTGGATTGATTGATTGATTGATTATTGGAGGTAGTTGAATGTAGAGTAGTATTATTGGAGGTAGTTGAATGTAGAGCAGTATTATTCGAGGTAATTGAATGTAGAGTGGTATTATTGGAGGTAGTTGAATATATTGGAGGTAGTTGAATGTAGAATGGTGTTATTGGAGGTACCTGAATGTAGAATGGTGTTATTGGAGGTACCTGAGTGTAGAATAGTATTATTGGAGGTAGTTGACTGTAGAGTGGTGTTATTGAAGGTAGTTGAATGTAAAGTGGTATTATTGGAGGTAGTTGAATGTAGAGTGGTATTATTGGAGGTAGTTGAATGTAGAGTGGTATTATTGGAGGTAGTTGAATGGAGAGTGGTATTATTGGAGGTAGTTGAATGTAGAGTGGTGTTATTGGAGGTAGTTGAATGTAGAGTGGTATTATTGGAGGTAGTTGAATGTAGAGCAGTATTATTCGAGGTAGTTGAATGTAGAGTGGTATTATTGGAGGTAGTTGAATATATTGGAGGTAGTTGAATGTAGAATGGTGTTATTGGAGGTACCTGAGTGTAGAGTAGTATTATTGAAGGTAGTTGAATGTAGAGTGGTGTTATTGAAGGTAGTTGAATGTGGAGTGGTATTATTGGAGGTAGTTGAATGTAGAGTGGTGTTATTGAAGGTAGTTGAATGTAGAGTGGTATTATTGGAGGTAATTGAATGTAGAGTGGTATTACTGGAGGTAGTTGAATGTAGAGTAGTATTATTCGAGGTAGTTGAATGTAGAGTGGTATTATTGGAGATAGTTGAATGTAGAGTGGTATTATTGGAGGTAGTTGAATGTAGAGTGGTGTTATTGGAGGTAGTTGAATGTAGAGTGGTATTATTGGAGGTAGTTGAATGTAGAGTAGTATTATTCGAGGTAATTGAATGTAGAGTGGTATTATTGGAGGTAGTTGAATGTAGAATGGTGTTATTGGAGGTACCTGAGTGTAGAGTAGTATTATTGAAGGTAGTTGAATGTAGAGTGGTGTTATTGAAGGTAGTTGAATGTAGAGTGGTATTATTGGAGGTAGTTGAATGTAGAGTTGTGTTATTGAAGGTAGTTGAATGTAGAGTGGTATTATTGGAGGTAGTTGAATGTAGAGTAGTTTTATTGGAGGTAGTTGAATGTAGAGTAATATTATTCGAGGTAGTTGAATGTAGAGTGGTATTATTGTAGGTAGGTGAATGTAGAGTAGTATTATTCGAGGTAGTTGAATGTAGAGTGGTATTATTGGAGGTAGTTGAATATATTGGAGGTAGTTGAATGTAGAATGGTGTTATTGGAGGTAGTTGAATGTAGAGTGGTATTATTGGAGGTAGTTGAATGTAGAGTGGTATTATTGGAGGTAGTTGAATGTAGAGTGGTATTATTGGAGGTAGTTGAATGTAGAGTGGTATTATTGGAAGTAGTTGAATGTAGAGTGGTATTATTGGAGGTAGTTGAATGTAGAGTAGTATTATTGGAGGTAGTTGAATCTAGAGTGGTATTATTGGAAGTAGTTGAATGTAGAGTGGTATTATTGGAGGTAGTTGAATGTAGAGTAGTATTATTGGAGGTAGTTGAATCTAGAGTGGTATTATTGGAGGTAGTTGAATATATTGGAGGTACCTGAGTGTAGAGTGGTGTTATTGGAAGTACCTGAGTGTAGAGTAGTATTATTGGAGGCAGTTGAAGGCCGTTTTCGCTCCTCCGTCTCTCTCATTTCGCCTTCTGCCGCCATGATGGCAACCTCGGTCTGAGGCAGGGTTGCCAGGTGGGACAGGGCTAACACAACATCACATTTCGCGTGTACGACATCTTAAAGCCTTAAGTAAACTAAGAACGCTGCCAGGAGGCACATGAAAAAACTACACGTATAATCTAGCACAGTGAAGAATGTAATGTTGGCTATTAGATGAGTATTGCGTTGGTCTAGTGATCGTATATTAGAGGTTGTTTTACTGGTTGGTCACACATAAGACAACCGCTCACACAGCTGAGCATATCTGGCAACGCCGTGACGTCCCTAAAACGCGCCGCCATCACGTTGACGTCATAAACGTCCGCCGCCGTTGTTGCCAATACATAACTAGTAAACACTAATATACATACATACATAAATACATACATACATACATATATATATATATATATACATATATATATATTTTTTTTATTTAAGTCACTTTGAATTGACAACCCCCTGGCGCTGTTTTATTTTGTACTTATTTTTTGGATTATTGTTTCTCGTCTGTTTGTAAATGTTAACATTTAAAAAAAAAAAAAAAAAAAAAAAAAGTAAACACTACCTGTAGACCACTACAATATTTCCACATAGTAAACACTACCTAGACCAGGGGTGTCCAAAGTGAGGCCCGGGGACCATTTGCGGCCCGCGGCTAATAGTTTACCGGCCCGCCACACATTCTGCAAAAATTGTAAAATTGATAGTATTGCAAAAATAAAAATAAAAACATTTTTTAAAAAAGTGGAAAGAGGTGAAATCTAATGAGAAAAAGTGGCAATGGTGACATAAAGCTGCCATGCAGGCATTTTTTTTTTCTTTTGTCTTCATTTTCTTTTGTTTCCATTACTCCAAAAAAATTAAAATAAAAAAAGGACAAAAAAATCTATATTATAATGAATTATTACTTAAAAATTATCACTTTAAAATTTTTTATGTGGAAAAAATATTGGATATGTTGTGTGGTTGCCATATAAAAACAAAGTTTTGACAAAAGAGCGTAAAACAACAAAATAATAGTTCAAACTTAAAATCGACAGATATGTCGGAAGTTGATCTTGAAATTTATGTGTTAAAAGTTATTTTAAAAAAACTAATAAAAATGCATCAATTTATGAGTGGGGAACCATTCGGATCTCAAATATATTTAGTAGGATTTTATTTAACTTTTTACTGTGATTACTCAAAAATATTAAATAATTAAAATCAATAGTGTCCTGCATTATTGATCTTTGAGGGCTTTAATTGCTAAATAAAGGAACTCTCCTGAAGGAATCAATAAAGTACTATCTAAATACTGCATATTTCAGTTTTACTATAAAAACAAAGTTATCTTTGACAGAAAAGGCATAAAAAATCTTATTTGTTGTACTTTATATCAACCTCAAGTTGATATAGAGATGTAATGTAAGCATTAAATTAAAAATAATAATAATTTGACTTATTTTTAACATTTTAGTGACTGAGACCCTCTATACTCCCCAGGAGCCCTAAAGATAAAAAAAAAATCCATATATTTTGTTATGGTTTGAAAATGAAAAATATCAAAATGGTCCCGCATGCTTAAATGTGCGGCCCTCTGTGGAAAAAGTTTGGACACCCCTGACCTAGACCACTACAATACTTTTTTTTGGGAACTTGAAAAAAGGGTAGTTTGAATTTCCAGAATGGTGGAATGTGTTGAAGGTGGAATGGTTTGAAGAATGTGAGAATTGTGGAAGTTTAAAAAATGGCCAATTGATTTAGAATGGGAAAAAAATGCACAATAAAAAGGACTTATGGGAAATGTGGGTATTTATCTTTTTTCAGAATTGTTGAAGTAGTGCACACAATTCCTGAACAGGCTGAATATTTAGAAGTTGGAACGGTTTGACAATGATGGAAATGTGGGAAATTTGTGGAACTTTGAAGAATGTTCCATTCATGTCAGCGGGAATTTCCCCAAAATGTAGGAATTTCGGGAAAAGCGGAAAAAAACCAAAAACGGTAAAACACTTGAATGGTCTGAATGAGTGGAAATGGTTGGTGTTGGAATTTTTCAAACCGTTCGAGAAATGTTGAATTAGTAACATGTTGAGTTGAGAAAAGGTATTACGGAATTCCTGGAATTTCGGGAAAACTGGGAATTTTTCCAGTTCAAAAAACAACTTCGTTTTTTGTCCTGATTGAAGTGGGTCGACAAATATGGGAGAAATCGCCAGAAAAAAGGATGGAGATAAGTTAAAGTACCAATGATTGTCACACACACACAAAAGGTGTGGTGAAATTTGTCCTCTGCATTTGACTCATCCCCTTGTTCACCCCCTGGGAAGTGAGGGGAGCAGTGAGCAGCAGCGGTGCCGCGCCCGGGAATCATTTATAGTGATTTAAAGGCCTACTGAAAGCCACTACTAACGACCACGCAGTCTTATAGTTTATGTATCAATGATGAAATATTAACATTGCAACACATGCCAATACGGCCTTTTTAGTTGACTAAATTGCAATTTGAAATTTCCCGCCATGTGTCCTGTTGAAAACGTTGCGGTATGATGACGTTTGCGTTGACGCCTACGCGTGACATCACGGATTGTAGCGGACATTTTTTTCCAGCCCGATACCTGCTATAAGTCGTCTGCTTTAATCGCATAATTACACAGTATTCTGGACATCTGTGTTGCTGAATCTTTTGCAATTTGTTCAATTAATAATGGAGACGTCAAAGAAGAAAGATGTAGGTGGGAAGCGGTGTATTGCAGCTGCCTTTAGTAAAACAAACACAGCCGGTGTTTCCTTGTTTACATTCCCGAAGGTGAAGCTTTACTATGGAACAGAGCGGTCAAGCGAACATGGTTCCCGACCACATGCCAACCAGCACTTTTCGGTGAAAAAATTGTGGTAATAAGTCGGCTCTTACTGTAGACATGAGCGGCGCTTACGTCGTTCCTTGTGCACCTGTCAAAGAGGCAGCTGCGGATTGTCTTGCCTTCTCTGACCGGGAGCCCCCGAACGTGGGATGCTTCCACCGTGGAGGGGGGAAAAAAAGCTCAGCCCGGCCCGACTGGCTGCCTTTGCTTTGCCTCGTCGAGAAACGTGGCTTCCCTCAGAGACACTGGCGGTCAGCACACCCGTGGCCACACCCCTCCGACTTTCAGGTACGACTATATAACCTCACTAAAACACTAGTAACACAATAAGCAGATAAGGGATTTTCCAGAATTATCCAAGTAAATATGTCTAATAACATCTGAATCGCTACCACTGCCTTGTCTTTTTTTTCTTCTCGTCCTTCACTCTCACTTTCCTCATCCACAAATATTTCATCCTCGCTCAAATTAATGTGGAAATCGTCGCTTTCTCGGTCCGAATCGCTCTCGCTGCTGGTGGCCATGATTATAAACAATGTTCAGATGTGAGGAGCTCCACAACCCGTGACGTCACGCGCACATCGTCTGCTACTTCCGGTACAGGTCAGGCTTTTTTTATTAGCGACCAAAAGTTGCAAACTTTATCGTCGATGTTCTCTATTAAATCCTTTCAACAAAAATATGGCAATATGGCAAAATGATTAAGTATGACACATAGAATGGACCTGCTATCCCCATTTAAATAAGAAAATCTAATTTCAGTAGGCCTTTAAAAATAGGCGAATATTGGGGTACACACGCATGTGTGAATGTTTGTAGCATTCACACAATTAACGGAATAACTAAAAAGACGTCTCACAATTGGTCATCTTTATTTTCACTTGGTCATATCACTAGAAGGAGTCTGCTCCTTCACTTCAGTCCCCCGTGTCAAGCTGCGGCCATCTAAATGGCAGCAAGGTGCGATCATAAAAACTATCAATCAATACGAAAGACTATAGGACAGAAATGCAATATTGGAAGATGAGCTCACATCGGACTAAACCATTGTCGTCTGCAGGTGCATCTGAACCAAATGGAAATTATGAAAGCCAATCTCTCTCTGTAGTTAAATTCAAAATGTGAAACTTTCAGTTATATTGACAATCCAGAACTCCTCCATTTTGCACAGTATCCATATTCATTGAGAAGCACGAGAGCTGCAGAAAACAAGGAGTATGACCACACTAAGATCACACTGGGAAAAAGGAAAACCCATTACGAAATGGAAATGTCAGACTTAAGAAATCTTAAAATATCCAAACAACCTTTAAAGTGACTGTTTGCAAACTTTCAAAAGTGTTGCAAGCATTATATGCTGCCCTTTTTCCGCATCAACAACACCCGACGTAACTCATGAGTCATGTTAGTTGCCAGCGTCATCTAGTGAGAGAAAAGTTTAGCTACAATTGAGTGTATTTATATCGTAGCAAATTGTAAGTTGCTTTTGTGCACACACTAAGAGCGTGCACGGCACGATGCTGGGTGACAGACTACATGAACACGACGCCGGGTGACAGACTACATGAACACGACGCCGGGTGACAGACTACATGAACACGACGCCGGGTGACGGACTACATGAACACGACGCCGGGTGACGGACTACATGAACACGACGCCGGGTGACAGACTACATGAACACGACGCCGGGTGACAGACTACATGAACACGACACCGGGTGACAGACTACAGGAACACGACGCCGGGTGACAGACTACATGAACACGACGCCGGGTGACAGACTACATGAACACGACGCCGGGTGACAAGACTACATGAACACGACGCCGGGTGACAGACTACATGAACACGACGCCGGGTGACAGACTACATGAACACGACGCCGGGTGACAGACTACATGAACACGACGCCGGGTGACAGACTACATGAACACGACGCCGGGTGACAGACTACATGAACAGGACGCCGGGTGACAGACTACATGAACACGACGCCGGGTGACACACTACATGAACACGACACCGGGTGACAGACTACATGAACACGACGCCGGGTGACAGACTACATGAACACGACGCCGGGTGACAGACTACATGAACACGACGCCGGGTGACAGACTACATGAACACGACGCCGGGTGACAGACTACATGAACACGACGCCGGGTGACAGACTACATGAACACGACGCCGGGTGACAGACTACATGAACACGACGCCGGGTGAAAGACTACATGAACACGACGCCGGGTGACACACTACATGAACACGACACCGGGTGACAGACTACATGAACACGACGCCGGGTGACAGACTACATGAACACGACGCCGGGTGACAGACTACATGAACACGACGCCGGGTGACACACTACATGAACACGACACCGGGTGACAGACTACATGAACACGACGCCGGGTGACAGACTACATGAACACGACGCTGGGTGATAGGCTACATGAACACGACGCCGGGTGACAGACTACATGAACAGGACGCCGGGTGACAGACTACATGAACACGACGTATTATTTTTGGAATATCTTCTTTTGAACCAGTGATGCTCTGATAGAGTGGACAACAGTCACCTTAAGGTTGTCACTTGGATTCAAGTGCAAGAAAAAATACAGTCAAGAAAAGAAGAGTGCTAAAAGAAAGTGTGTGCAGGATAACACACAAAGTTGTGTTGCTGAAAAGATTTCCATTACCAAAAAGTTTTTGTGCAGCAGCTTGATTGACTTGATTGGCCTCCAAAGTGGGATTAACCTTTGGAAAAAGAATGCGATATGTTCAGTAAAAAGATTTAGGAGCAGCTTTCTTAATCAATTCTTGAATAAAAAAAATGTAAGCATCGGTTTTGAGAATGATCCTAAGAGCTGATTAATCTAGTGGTTACTATTAGTTACAGATGAAAACAAGAGGGGCAAACAAGTGTAGAGATGGATGTCCTTTAGTATTCACAGTGCTCATTCCTCCTCTTTTCTTCAGTCACTTTGTCCTCCTCCTCCTCCTCCGTCTCCATGGTTACTGCAGCATCACGCTCCAGTCAGTGCCGGCGTTCATGCCCGGCTTGCGCAGAGTCAAGACGGACGTAGCCGTGTCAAAGTCAAACTCAAGTTGGCTGCTCTTACCGTCTGCAGGAAACCAAATGATTACAAATAGCAAAGAGCGGATTATTGAAGAGAATGCTGCACGTGGATGTGCAGCATGACCCCGACTTTAACAAGTTGAAAAACTTATTGAGGTGTTACCATTTAGTGGTCAATTGTACGGAATATGTACTGTACTGTGCAATGTACTAATAACAGTATCAATCAATCAAAAATGGACTCACCAGCTGTCCTCAGGGTGGCCTTGGTGGGCTTCTTTGCACCCAATATGACAATGCGTTCCACTGAGGAGGAGGTAGAGAACTGGGCTTCTGGGGAAAGGTTTCTGTGGGCCATGACAAAGAAAAACTATTATTTTTGCAATGTTAGCATGTACAGTTGTGATCAAAATTATTCAACCCCCACACAGTTTTGGTGTTTTAGCAAGTAGGACATTTATTCCGTATTTTGTTTATAGTCATATCAAATAAAGATGCATTGAATAGACAAATGCAACTTGAATTACAACATTATATTTTGTAACATACCAAACAGTGTCATTTCTCTTAATATCTCATTGACAAAATGATTCAACTCCTTGAAGATCAGTGCCACCCACACTGGTCTAAATGTAACTTAGATATTGGGTTTCACTATGTAAAGCGCTTTGAGTCACTAGAGAAAAGCGCTATATAAATATAATTCAATTCAAATTCAGAATCATAACTCTTAAGAACAGAATTTGAATAAGGTCTTTTCAATCAGGTGTTGAAAACACCTGTAGATGTGATTAGAACCATAACGTGCAACAATTAAACTGATTGAAAAAGACTGTGACGCTCAGCTTCTTGTAGATGGTCAATGGGGTATTTGCAACATGGTGAAGTCCAGGGAGTGGTCAAAGAAGTCAAGAGAGAAGGTCATTTCTCTTCATAAAAAAGGATATGGATATAACAAAATAGCAAAGACATTACACATTCCAAGAGACACAGTTGGGAGCCTAATTCGCAAGTTTAAAGCTAAAGGCACAGTGGAAACACTTCCTAAGCGTGGTAGAAAGAGGATGCTGTCCGGTATTTGAAGCGTACAGTGGTAAAAAATCCCCGGGTAACAGCTGAGGAACTACAACAAGACATTGCAGAGGGGGGAACGCAGGTTTCGTCCCAGACAATAAGGCGCGCACTACGAGATGAAGGCCTCCATGCCAGAACTCCCAGGCGCACCCCACTTCTGACTACCAGGCACAAGAAAAATAGACTCCAGTATGCCAAAAATCATCTGGACAAACCCCAAAGGTTTTGGGAAACTGTTCTATGGAGTGATGAGACAAAAGTGGAACTCTTTGGGCCTATGAATCAACGTTATGTCTGGAGGAGAAAAAATGAAGCTTACAAAGAGAAGAACACCTTGCCTACTGTTAAGCATGGTGGGGGGTCAATCATGCTCTGGGGCTGTTTCTCTGCCTCATGTACCGGGAATCTCCAGCGCGTTCAAGGCATTATGAATTCTATTTCCTAGCAGGATATATTAGCTGCAAATGTCATGAAGTCAGTGAGGAAGCTGAGGCTTGGGAGACGTTGGACCTTCCAACAGGACAAGGATCCCAAGCATACCTCCAAATCAACATCAGAGTGGTTGCAGAAGAAGGGCCGGAAGACTCTGGAGTGGCCTTCACAGTCGCCAGACCTAAATCCTCTAGAAAAGCTGTGGTGGGACTTGAAGAAGGCAGTTGCAGCACGCAAGCCCAAGAATATGAATGAACTGGAGGCCTTTGCCCAAGAGGAATGGGCTAAAATACCTGTAGATGGTTGCAAGAAGCTTGTGTCCGCTTATGTATCACCTTTGAAAGATGTCATTACTGCCAAAGGGTGTTCTACTAAGTACTAAAGATGCATGGAACTAGGGGCTTGAATCATTTTGTCAAAGAGATATTAAGAAAAATGTCCTTTTTTGGTATTTTGTAAAATACAGTGTTACAATTTAAGTTGCATTTGTCTATTTGACACATCTTTATTTGATATGACTATCAACAAAATACGGAATAAATGTCCAACTTGCTAAAACACCAAAATTGTGTGGGGGTTGAATAATTTTGATCACAACTGTATTCTTTGAACTGAGATGGCTCGCCACAAGTAAATCTGGAGGGCCGAAGGAGCAGCGGATGATTCACGTGCTGACTTTTAAAAGGTGATGCTTGATGTAGGTGTGTTGACTAAGTATACCGTATTTTCCGCACGATAAGGCGCACCTAAAAACCTCAAATTTTGTCAAAAGCTGACAGTGCGCCTTATAATCCGGTGCGCCTTATATATGGACCAATATTGAGTCACAACAGGTCTCGCAACTACGGTAAGCAGCCACCGACTTCATTTTCCCCCGTAGAAGAAGAAATGCGCTTCTTCTTCTACATCAGGGGTCGGCAACCTTTACTACTCAAAGAGCCATTTTGAACCGTTTCACAAAGTAAATAAACCAATGGGAGCCACATAACTCTTTTGAAATGTATAATGAAATAATATTGCATACAGAGTTTTTTTTGCTTTGTGCTATGTATAAACCATGTTAGTGCGGCCCACGAGTTTTATATGTATGCCGCTAGACAGCGTAACGCCTGCCAACCCTCCCAATTACCCTGGGAGATGCCCGAATTTCAGAGTAATTATTCACTCGAATGTACGCTGGTGTTTACCCAATGAACAATAATAAGGGCATATAATGATGTCACTACCGCCCTCTACAGTTTGTACAAATAGATTGCCAGCCCAAAGAATTGTTTGACGAGGCTATTCCAGACACACGTAAGAGACTGCAAGGCATCCTTATTCAACAGCAATACAGGTCACACTGAGGGTGGCCATTTAAACAACTTTAGCACTCTTACTAATATGCGCCACAATGTGAACCCACACCAAACAAGAATGACAAACACATTTCAGGAGAACATCCGCACTATAACACAACATAAACACGACAAAACAAATACCCAGAATCCCATGTATCCTGAATCTTCCGGGCTCAATTAAACACCCAGCTACCACCAACCCAACCCCCACCCCCAACCCTCTGTGCGTCGGTTGAGGTGGGTGGGGTTGAGGGGGGGTTGGATTGGTGGTAGCTGGGTGTGTAATGGAGCCCGGAAGATTCAGGACACATGGGATTCTGGGTATTTGTTCTGTCATGTTTTTGTTGTGTTATAGTGAGAATGTTCTCCCGAAATGTGTTTGTCATTCTTGTTTGGTGTGAGTTCACAGTGTGGCGCATATTAGTAAGAGTGCTAAAGTTTTTTATATCATAACCCTCAGTGTGACCTGTATGGCTGTTGAACAAGTATGCCTTGCAGTTGCGAATGCCTTCAGATAGAGGTCGCATCTAAAATGTGATAGGACGGCCAGCACGCAGATAGCATGGTGAAAATCCTGGCGCGATGACATGTAGAAAGGGTGTTAAAGGCATTGTCATCACGGCACGCCCTCAAAGTTGATGTCTGGGTGAAAATCAAAAAATGTTTACCCGGGAGATTTCTGATAGAGACATTAAAATTAGAAATCTACTTCTCCGGGCGGTTGGCAAGTATGCGGCTGAGCCACATCAGAGTGGTCAAAGAGCCGCATGCGGCTACGGACCCGCGGGTTGCCGACGCCTGTTTTACAGTAAGCAGCTGCCAACCTTATTTTCCCCCGTAGAAGAAGAAGCGCACTTCCTCTTCTACGGTAAGCAGCCACCGACTTCCTTTACCCAGTAGAAGAAGAAGCGCGCGGTGCATGCTGGGATATATGACTGCGGGAGGTGTGCCGTTTCTGTGTGTTTATGTAAAGACCCCAAAAAGGCTCCTATTAGGAGACACGCTTACGACGCAGGGTTTAAACTCAAGGCGATCAGTCACACAGTAAAACACAAGAATAGAGCAGCAAAGAGAGAATTTAACAGCGACACTGACTCCTTTAATGACGACTTCGACAAGACATCAAGATGTTCGATGCCGTATTCGCCCAACTGTTTGATTCGAACACTGAAGAAGAAGAATTTGAGGGATTTGTGGATGAAGAATACCTCAATAAAGTGAGCTTTACATGTTTATTTTGTGTGTTGTGTTGTGTGACTTTATCGTTTGAGCAAAGTTGAGTTATTGATATATTATTGCTTTGCACTATTTCGAGTGTTACTATATTGTGATTGCACTAACTTTTCATTTACCGTAACAGTATCAGACTGTTTTTTACAGGGTTTATTGATTCGGGGAAAATAATAAATCAGCTTTTTATTCATTTTGGGAGTGAACGGAGTTGTCAGAACGCTGGTTTGTAATCTATTAATAAAGTTTGACTGACCTATCTGACTGTTTTGTTGACATTCCCTTTAGCGCAGCTCCATCTATAAAGCAGGGGTCGGCAACCTTTACCACCCAAAGAGCCATGTTGACCCATTTCACAAAATAAAGAAAACAATGGGAGCCACAAAACTCTTTTGAAATAACACTTTTTACTTTGTGTTATGTATAAACCAGGGGTCTCAGACACGCGGCCCGCACCTTAATATGAAAATTGAATGATAGTGGGGCCCGCAAGTTTTTTATGAATGCGGCTTGACAGCATCACACTTGCAAACCATCCCGAATATTTCGAGAGACTACCGAATGTCAGATCAACCATTCTCGCGAATGTTTGCAGAATTTCCCTCGATTAACAATAATAAGGGCAACCTATGAAGGTGCTGCCTTTGACGCCCTCAACAACACATCCAATCAGCTTGCCAGCCCAGTCATATGTTGTACGAGGCTTCTGCTGACACATGCAAACGACTGCAACGCATACTTGTTCAACAGCCATACAGGTTACACTGAGGGTTGTGATATAAACAACTAACACTCTTACTAATATGCACCACACTGTGAACCCACACCAAACAAGAATGACAAACATTTTGGGAGAACATCGGCACTGTAACACAACAAACACAAAAGAACAAATACCCAGAATCCCATGCATCCCACTCTTCCGGGCTACATTTAGCACCAAATCCCCCCAACCCCTTCGTGCATCGGTTGAGGTGGGCGCATGGAATTCTGGGTATTTGTTCTTTTGTGTTTATGTTGTGTTACAGCACCGATGTTCTCCCGAAATGTGTTTGTCATTCTTGTTTGGTGTGGGTTCACAGTGTGGCGCATATTAGTAAGAGTGTTAAAGTGGTTTATATTACAACCCTCAGTGTAACCTGTATGGCTGTTGACTAAGTTTGCGTTACAGTCCCTTTCGTGTGTTAACAGAGGCTGAACATAAAATGACCAGTCGACACGCAGATCGCGTGATGTAAAAGCGGGCGCGACGACATGTTATAGAGGAGGTTAAAGACATTGCCATCACTGCACACCCTCAGTATTGTAGTCCAGGTGAAAATTGGAGAATGTTATCCCCGGGTGATTTCTGAGAGAGGCACTAAAATCCGGAAACCTCACGGAATAGTCGTTGGGGTCGGCAATTTAGCAGCTGAGCCACATCAGAGTGATCAAAGATCCGCGGGTTGCCGACCCCTGATCTAAAGGATCCATAATATAACCCCAGTCTCTACTGTAGCATCTATTTTATGCGCCTTATATTGCGGTGCACCTTATACATGAACAAAGTTTTAAAATAAGCCATTCATTGTTAGGTGCGCCTTATAATCCGGTGCGCCTTACAGTGCGGGAAATACGGTACTCGGAGCCAGATTAAGGTTGATCGTACACCATGATTAATAAACCAAACGTCGATGGTGCGCATGTGTCTGACTTTGTGTTGCCCAAAATGCATGAATAAATAAATACAAGGTTTTTGGTAGTTTATAAAGGAGACAATTTTATTAGCCATTGACCATCATTCCCTTTGTCCTTTAACAAGTAAAAAGTCAAGGGAAGTACAAAGTAGGGCTGGGCGATATATCGCGGGTTTGTCTCTGTGCGATATAGAAAATGACTATATCGTAATATTCGAGTATACGTTCTCACGCAGTTGCCTTTAGCTGCGGGCATTACACTACAGGCTCTTCTCACTCTTCCCTGTCTCTCCTCACAGACAAGCAGGCGCACATTCATACAGACGTCACATACTGTCACGTCATACGTCACATACGTATACGCCCTCGCAGAGCAGAGAGGTAGCAGACTGGGCTACGTTAGCTGCTAATGTAGCCGTACGAGAGAAAGAAGGTGCGGATCTGGTAACAAATGAAGGAAGACTTAATTCCCAATAAAAACAGTAGGGGGTCCATCATCTGGCGGTGGTTTGGCTTCAAGTGGGAATATGTCGAACAGACAACCATAATTTGTCAAGTGTGGGGCAAAAGCGTTGCTATTAAAAGTAGCATTACTGTTAATATGTAGCATCATTTGAAAAGTCACTCGCTAGAGCAGGGGTAGGGAACCTATGGCTCTAGAGCCAGATGTGGCTCTTTTGATGACTGCCCCTGTTTCTCAGATAAATCTTAGCTGATATTGCTTAACACAATAAGTAATGAATAATTCCGCTGGTAATCACAGTTTCAAAAATAACGTTCAAAATACAAAATATTCTCATGGATTTTCATCCATCCATCTGGTTTTTACCGCACCTGTTCAAGAAGTCGGATTAATGGCAAGAAGTATTTTATTTAATTTTGGTTAGCATCAGAATAACAATGTTACTAAAAAGAATAAAAGACTTATTATACTCTAAAAATGTTGGTCTTTCTTAAAAATGCACGCATATAGTTGTATTCACTGTTAAAAAAAATAAATATATGGCTCTCACGGAAATACTTTTAAAAACATTTGGCTTGTATGGCTCTCTCAGCCAAAAAGGTTCCCGACCCCTGCGCTAGAGAATGAAGAGAATTTCATAACCGTAATAACATACCACATAGTAAAGGACGAATACTATTTGATTTCCTATTATACAGCCCATTTTTATTTGACGCTTAAAATGTCTCTGACGATCTTGCACTTTACGTTTTGGAAATGACTTGAATGTTTGTGCCACTGCTTAATAACTTTAACAAATACACTTTTGGTCAGTTGACTTAGTTGTGATTTCCCTCTCTGCATGAAAGTTTAAAAGTAGCATATATTATAATGCAGTATGAGGAACAATGTTGTAATGTAGACACAAATAATCATCATACTGCTGTGATTATATGCATCAAGTGTTCATTCAAGGCCATGGCAAAATATCGTAATATATATCGTATATCGCAATATTCGCCTAAAAATATCGCCCAGCCCTAGTACAAAGTCAGGCAAATGTTGGTCAATTTTTATGGGCATTATGGCAAATGAGAGGAGTTAAATTGGAGCCATGTTATACATCCCCCCCACAAGTTGAATGTGTTTGTGTTTAATCCACAACATTTTCAATGTGTAATATTGAAAAAGAAAAAATAGCAACGTACAGAGAGGAGAGGATGTTGTTGGCGAAGGACAGCTTCCTGTGAATGAACTCCTTCTTCTCAAAGTTGAAAGTGTGTCCGTCATCAATGTAGAGCTCTCCTTCGGCAGCCCCCTGTGTTCAAGAGTGTGGGAATAAAACAAAGCCACTGCTGTGCCAGGACTGTGGGAGGTGACGTACCTGTGGGTCCAGGGCCACCATCAAAGTGTAAGGGTCGTGCTCCATGCAGGTGGAGGATCTGCGCACTCGAAGCTTTCTGGGAATAATTGAGCCGCCACGCTGGAAAACTGGGATCTGGTGGGAAGATAGAGGGGACGGCTTAACAATGCAAAATGTGCCATGCTTTACAAGCGTGTCTTACAGAGCTCATGGTGACAGGAATGTAAAGGTTCTGAGCGCCGTTGTGTTTCTGGAAGGTGTGCACGTCAAACCAGACCTGATAGGCAAACAAGAGTTAGTTGAAAACATGCCAAACAATCATCTTTTATTTCTTTACCTCCTCTTTTCCAGGCAGATAGGCAGTGACTCCACGGGCTCCCTCTTCAGTGACAGGGTGCACCAACAAGTCCCGTCCTGCAGAAACAAAGTTAGGTATGACTTTCAAGTTTAAGGCTCACTTTCATTTCACCCATCCATTGCCTCATATGCTGCACACCAAGTAAGCAGAAGCCTCACCAATCAAAAATTGGTCCTCCAGAGCATAAGTAGCAGGATCCTGGGTATACTCCACCCACAGTGGCCTTTGACACAAACAACAATGTCTGGTGTAAACAGAGCTGAGAACCATTCCAAAAGTGTCTCCTCTTGTTGCACAATGACTACTCAGTTAGTTGTGTACGTCATAAATATACCAACTCCTATATCCAATGTAATCTGCTGTTGTATTTGGGCTTGGCGATAGGGCAAAAAAAAAAAAGATCAGAATGATTTTTTTCATATTTTTTGAGCTGGAATGATATCACCATTTTTTCTTGCTTATTTAAAGTGGGATTGTCTGGCGCAGGAATATACAGAGTACCTACTGTGTACTACTGCAGCGTCTTTGCGCCATGTTGGATGGAGGTAACAACAGCTGACAACTCTTCATATTTATAATTGTGTTTAGCTATAGTCCCTACCTTGCTTTTAGGGCCCAATTTGGCTTCTTTTAAAGTACGTTTTGGGGGAGAACAACTTTTATTCCTCTCAAAGTTCTTTTGTTATTTTGCTTGTCATCACAGACTTCATTCTGCACTAAAAGTATCAATGGTGTACTGAACACTTTAAGTTAACATTTACAAACAAATACATTATTATTTGTATTCTTTAATGATTTGTATGTAACAGTGGTCTTTACCTTCGGTTTGGTGACCCAGATTTTGCGGGGTTTTTTTTTAGATCTCAAATGACGTATTTTATAATGAATGAAAATACGTTTAAGTGTAAATTGAATTTGAGGTGCTGTAAAATAATGTGTACTAGCACATAAAACACGTTTGATTACACACATGATTATTTCGGGGACAAAATATTTTCATCTATGATTAGATTTTTTTTAGTACCGTATTTTCCGCACTATAAGGCGCACTTAAAAACCTCAATTTTTCTCGAAAGCTGACAGTGCGCCTTATATTCCGATGCGCCTTATATATGGACCAATATTGAGCCACAACAGGTCTCGCAACTATGCTAAGAAGCGCGCTTCTTCTTCTACTGTAAGCAGCCGCCAACCTTATTTTCTCACCTAACCCTTGGCATACACACATAGCGCACCATCTATAAGAGAATTAGTGCTCTACAACTAGTCATTGCGCACATAACACAACTAAAGTAACAACTCTAAATCATGTTGTGCAAGAGTTGTGCAGAACAACGTTAGTGGCTGCAAGACGTACTTACTCAACAGCTATACAGGTCACACTGAGGGTGGCCGTATAAATAACTTTAACACTGTTACAAATATGCGCCACACTTTGAACCCACACCAAACAAGAATGACAAACACATTTTGGGAGAACATCCGCACCCTAACACAACTTAAACACAAGAGAACTAATACCCAGAACACCTAGCAGCCCAAACCCTCCCAGGCTACAATATACACAACCTCAACCGACGCAAGTAGGGAGGGTAGAGGAGTGGGGGGTTGATGGTAGCATGGGTGTGTGTATTGTAGCCCGGAATAGTCAGGGCTGCATGGGATTCTGAGTATTTGTTCTGTTGTATTACGGTGCGGATGTTCTCCTGAAATGTGTTTGTCATTCTTGTTTGGTGTGGGTTCACAGTCTGGCACATATTTGTAACGTTAAAGTTTTTTTACGGCCACCCTCAGTGTGACCTGTGTAGTTGTTGACCAAATATGTCTTGCAACATCACACATGTGTACTGCTCAGCCTAATGTAACAATCAAATAGGCTTGCATGCTGTCTTTACAGGATTCAAAGAGCATTAAGAACAGTGCCATTGTGGCACCCACTGAGTATTTTTGATTGGGTAAAAATCGGCAGGGATTACAGAGAATGGATACCCTGATATTAAGAGGACTCCCGTGAAAATTGGGAACGTTGGGAGGTATCACGCTGTCAAGTCCCGTTCATATTAAACTCACGGGCCGCACATACATTAAAGTGTCATATCAAAGTGCGGGCCCCAAAATAACGTCTCGCCGGCCGCATGTTTGAGACCCCAGATCTAAAGGATGCATAACGTAACCCCAGCCTCTACGGTAGCATCTATTCTATGCGCCTTATAATGCGGTGGTCCGCCTTATATCCGAACAAAGTTTTAAAATAGGCCATTCATTGAAGGTGCGCCTTATAATCCGGTGCGCCTTATAGTGCGGAAAATACGGTAAGTGTTATATCAGAGTAAACACAAAATCTGATTCAAAAATATTTAGATAAAAAAAAGTATTTTTGTACTGATTAAATGATGTGTGGTTATTCTCCCAGTCGTTCAGCCACCAAGACATTCTGTGCCTGCCTGCAAGACCGCATCACTGAGATCAAGCAGGCAGTGAAACTAAAGTTGCTGCTTCTTCTCAATTGTAGTGGTGTAACGGTACACAAAAATTTCGGTTCGGTACGTACCTCGGTTTAGAGGTCACGGTTCGGTTCATTATCGGTAGAGTAAGAAAACAACAAAATATAAATTTTTGGGTTATCTATTTACCGAATTTGTAAACAATGGCTTTATCCTTTTAACATTGGGAACACTTTAATAATTCTGGCCATGTTAATCCACATTAAACTGCCTCAAGTTGTTGCTTTGATTAAATAAAATGACAAAACCTTTCTTCTACATATAAAAAGTGCAACATTAAACAGTTTCAAGTCAACTCCTCATGCTTAATTTATTACAGCATTTGGGAAGCCTGTAGTTGACTTTTATTATGTAAATGTTATATTTTTGTCAACATGTGATAGCAGGGACCCTGCCATTCAAAACTAGGCTGCTACATTGCTAATGATTAATATAACTATAGCTGAAAAAATAGTACAATAGCAATAGGAGAGACTATTCATCCCTGAACACCATGAAGTTCATGTGAAATAACAGACAGACAGGGCTTTGCTGCCCCTAACACACACACACACACAGCAAAATGAGCTAACGTTACGCTAAAAGCTAATTAGCCTTCATCTCAAGCCAGAACTGCGCGCGAGTTGAGCTGCAGTTTAAGTTTCTAGAAGGTCAACGGGCTCATAGTGATGTTAGTAGTAGTTGTGACTGGGAGGTGTTTTTAATTAATTTGGGGAGAGTACGCTGTCCGCCGCTCACATGCTAAACACATATCTGCTCGACGCTGAAGCATTGACTACAGGCGCTCTGAACACGCACTGCTGATTGGCTGTTACATCGCTCTGAATACGCACTGCTGATTGGCTTTGTGTGTAACCAATCAGATGGTTATGTGGGTGGGACAATGATTGGTGCTGAGACAGAGGCAGAAAGCAGAGCAGCTTGTTAAGACTTTAGATTACAAACTTGTTCGATACACCTCCGAAACGGACCGAAACCCCCATACCGAAACGGTTCAATACAAATACACGTACCGTTACACCCCTATCTCAATGTAATGTTTCATGTTTTATGCTAATGCTGTCCCTATTTCTCCATTTTGTTTTTCTGCGCCGCACTTTCAGCTGTGTGAGAGGGAAGAGGCACAACGCTCTCACACAAACATTCTCAGACACATGCAAGATCACGGTCAATAAAGGCAGGATTTTTACTAAGCACCATCGCTTTCCTACTGTTTACTACCGCGCTATTTTCTAACAAACATTTCCGCCATGTTTGATGGAGGAAATACGCTAACAGCTGATCACAGTGATCAAATTTAAATGAATTGCGCTCATCGATCAGGAACATGTAAAGATGTTGCAGAATACAATGCTCACCTCATGACGGGTTGTCCAGTGCGGTAGGTGTGGTAGAACTGCTGGTACCAATATGGTAGGAGGGTGTAGCGTTGGCGCACGGCCTCACGAATCAGTGCGGTGTTCTCCGGGCCGAAGAGCCAGGGCTCGCGGCGGGAAGTGTCCAGGTGAGCGTGGGCTCTGAAGAAGGGCTGGTAGGCTCCCGTCTGGTACCAACGCACCAACAGCTCCGAGCTCGGAGACTTGAAGAAGCCCCCGACATCAGCTGCGAGAAACCGGCAGTGAAGAGAATAAAGGAATGTGAAGAGGTGAGCGTTTCCTCAAAAAGGTAAGAAAAAAAGCAGGACAACGCAGAAAAAATAATTCACAAAGGCATCTTTGCTGTAAGTTGTGTCACTTACAGGAGCCTTATTTCACAAAAGTGCTTTTTTAAAACAATGATGTGTTGAAATAAAACTGAAGGACTGGAATAAAAAGTGTATTTTGTCCAAGGTACAGCTGCCAACAGTAGCTCAATTACACTGGGAATCAGTGCTTTTACCATGGTAACGGAGCGTGTATCCATGGCAACCTTCATCCCACAGAGGGGATGTTTGTGTTTATTTTTCATCTTCAATAGTGCTTGTTCAGTGGCGTTTAAGGGGGATGCCACTTTTTGGAATTGTGCCTATAGTTCACAATTCTAACGAGACAAAATCATGTCTTTTAAAAAATAATAATTCTAACTGGAAAATAACCTAAATGAAAGTCTGCTAACCATGGAGCCAATGGCCATGACGTCATTGTGTCTAATCTGACCGTAAAACTCAATATTTAAAGGCCTACTGAAATGAGATTTTCTTATTTAAACGGGGATAGCAGGTCCATTCTATGTGTCATACTTGATCATTTCGCGATATTGCCATATTTTTGCTGAAAGGATTTAGTAGAGAACATCCACGATAAAGTTCGCAACTTTTGGTCGCTTATAAAAAAGCCTTGCCTGTACCGGAAGTAGCAGACGATGTGCGCATGACATCACGGGTTGTGGAGCTCCTCACATCGGAACATTGTTTACAATCATGGCCACCAACAGCGAGAGCGATTCGGATCGAGAAAGCGACGAGTTCCGCATTAATTTGAGCGAGGATGAAAGATTCGTGGATGAGGAGAGTGAGAGTGAAGGACTAGAAAGAAAAAAAAAGACGAGGGCAGTGTGAGCGATTCAGATGTTATTATACAAATTTACTAGGATAATTCTGGAAAATACTTTATCTGCTTATTGTGTTACTAGTGTTTTAGGGAGATTATATAGGTGACCGCCAGTGTCTCTGAGGGAAGCCACGTTTCTCGGCGAGGCAAGGCAGCCGGGCTGAGATTTTTTTTTTTTTCCTCCACGGAGTAAGCATCCAACGGTCGGTGGCGGCCAGTGGGAGGAAGCAAGAGAGTCCACAGCTGCAGGAGGAACGACGCAAACTCTCCGCTCATGTCTACGGTAAAAGCCGAAAGTAAACAAGGAAACACCGGCTGTGTTTGTGTTGCTAAAGGCGGCCGCAATACACCGCTTCCCACCTACATCTTTCTTCTTTGACGTCTCCATTATTAATTGAACAAATTGCAAAAGATTCAGCAACACAGATGTCCAAAATACTGTGTAATTAATCCATTAAAGCAGACCACTTATAGCTGTGATCAGTGCTGGATCAAAATGTCCTCTACAATGCGTGACGTCACGCGCACGCGTCATAATACCGCGACGTTTCAGCATGATACTTCCGCGCGAAATTCAAAATTGCAATTTAGTAAACTAAACCGGCCGTATTGGCATGTGTTGCAATGTTAAGATTTCATCATTGATGTATAAACTATCAGACAGCGTGGTCGGTAGTAGTGGCTTTCAGTAGGGCTTTAATGTTTACATTGCGTGACCTGAATATAGGCACTAACGTTAAGGAGCTACAACACAATTAGCAGAAAGGCAAGTTCCTTATGCTGCTGAATTGAGGTAGTCAGCTGGTGAGCTGCTTTCTCGCCATTGAGCTTGTGAATGTTTATTTTAGACTATAAATCCTGACTCTCACCCTGTTAGTAAAATGATGTGGTCATCAACTGAGAAAATGGTCAACTTACACAGTGAACTTTGACCCGGAGTTAGCGAGAGAAACATGGAAAAGACGGCAGGTTTGCACCCACCCTTTTTTAATTCTCCAACCCATTGCCATGATTATGAGACACTGTTCATCTGAAGGGGAATATGTCAACATGCTAACAGTTAGCATCCCAGTCACAGCAGACATTGTACAGTAAGTGTAGTGATGAGCCATATCCTTAAAATGAGCAAAATACGTAAATATTATGTTATTATGGACGTGCCTGTTACTATATTACAATCATACTTACAGCGGGTATATAAAACCTTAATGGGGGTGTTTGGATCTTTTTAAGCGCTTTATAGAAAGAATAGAGTGACTCCTATTGGCTCTGTTTTGATGGACTTCTGCTTGCATTTATTTACCAGTTAGAATGCATTTAAAAGAAAACCATGTGTGTGCTGGTCTTATATAAGGTTTGTAAATGATATGCATGATTTATGACGATAGCATTTTTTTCCATCCGTACATGCCTAAAAGATGTTTCAACAAGATTTTAAAAATGTATTTACAATTCTTTTTAGAGGAAGTTTAAACCAAGATACATTCCAGCCTTTAGTATAATAATCATAAATATGATAATAAATAAATGTAATGCATATGTTCCTTCTTGACTGTACTTAAATGTAGGGTATATGTATAATATATTTATATGATTCACATGTGAATAATGCTGTATAATAGACTAAATTTATATAATTCACATGTAAAAAAATTCACAAGTGTTTATTGTGAGCGAACTGTGGTGCTAAATTTCCCCCAGGGATCAATAAAGTACTTTCTGTTCTATTCTATTAGTTCCTTACACTTGTTGCCATGGAACCAGTTCCTTTAAGATTATCGTAGTGCCATTTTATTGGCAAATAATCATTTGTTGATTAGGCAAAATGTGTTTTTTAGATGACGAACAGGCTTACCACCACAGAAAGCTATTCCCACCAGGCCCATACTTAGGCACATGGGAATTGAGATTTTTAGGTGCCCCCACTCAGCGGCATTGTCTCCTGTCCACACAGCACCGTAGCGCTGTGACCCAGCAAAGAAGGCCCTGGTCAAGACAAAAGGTCTTTCGACTCCTCCCGATCTCTGGATCAGGCCCTCCGCTGTGGCCTTTTGCTGCACACAACAATGCGCAGTTAGAGGAGAAGGCAGGATTTGAAAGTTGCAAGGTGTTTGCGGCGCACTCACCACATAGAGACCATATATGTTGTGCAGGTCACGGTGCTCCCAGTCCCCGTGCTTTGCATCCTTGTGCATGGTGACCTCTGGCCCGTTGAACACTGAAGGCTCGTTCATGTCGTTCCACGAGTGCATGTTCTCCATGGAGCCCTGGAGAGCACAGAGGTTCATGTATAGCAGGGGTCACCAAACTTTTTGAAACCAAGAGCTACTTCTTGGCTACTGATTAATGCGAAGGGCTACCAGTTTGATACACAAATAAATTGCCAGAAATAGCCAATTTGCTCAATTTACCTTTAATAAATAAATCTATATATATTTATATATATATATATGTAATGGGTATTTCTGTCTGTTGTCTGTCGTACATCATTTTTTTTCCTTTTACGGAAGGTTTTTTGTAGAGAATAAATTATGAAAAAAACACTTCATTGAACGGTTTAAAAGAGGAGAAAACACGAAAAAAATGAAAATTAAATTTGGAAACATAATTTATCTTCAATTTCGACTTTTTAAAATTCAAAATTAAACCGAAAAAAATGAATAGAAAAACTAGCTAATTCAAATCTTTTTGAAAAAATTCAAAAAATAATTTATGGAACATCATTAGTAATTTTTCCTGATTAATTTTAGAATTTTGATGACATGTTTTAAATAGGTTAAAATCCAATTTGCGCTTTGTTAGAATATGTAACAAATTGGACCAAGCTATATTTCTAACAAAGAAAAAACATTATTTCTTCTAGATTTTCCAGAACAAACGTTTTAAAAGAAATTCATACGAAGTTGAAATAAGATTTAAATTCGATTCTACAGATTTTCTAGATTTGCCAGAATAATCTTTTTCAATTTTAATCATACTAAGTTTGAAGAAATATTTCACAAATATTCTTCGTCGAAAAAACAGAAGCTAAAATGAAGAATTATATTAAAATAATTTACTTGAACATTGATTAAAATTGTCAGGAAAGAAGAGGAAGGAATTGAAAAGGTAAAAAAAAGGTATGTGTTTAAAAATCCTAGAATAATTTTTAAGGTTGTATTTTTTCTCTAAAATTGTCTTTCTGAATGTTATAAGAAGCAAAGTAAAAAAATAAATGAATTTATTTAAACAAGTGAAGACCAAGTCTTTAAAATATTTTCTTGGATTTTCAAATTCTATTTGAATTTTGTCTCTCAGAATTAAAAATGTTTAGCAAAGCGAGACCAGCTTGCTAGTAAATAACTACAATTTAAAAAAATAGAGGCAGCTCACTGCTAAGTGCTGCTATTTGAGCTATTTTTAGAACAGGCCAGTGGGCGACTCATCTGGTCCTTATGGGCGACCTGGTGCCTGTGGGCACCGCGTTGTTGACCCTTGATGTACAGTATACCTGCACAGGCATACTTGAATATTGCACTTAAGAACTACAAGGAATATTCTAGCAGCCATGGGACGCACCTCGTACTGGTCGTAGGCGAACATACTGGCCCACCAAGCTCTCATGTCTTCACGGGAAAAGTCTGGATAGCCGGCACTACCTAAGGAACATTTGTCAAACTAAATGAGCTTCGATGCGGTACAGCAGCCCTGTAAAACATGTATGTACCCCATTACTCCTTCGAATGTCATGTTGTTTCTTACCAGGCCAACACCAGCCTTCATAGTCACCGCCATCTTTGTTCTTTGTGTAGAAACCTTGAGATTTGAGTCCATTGTGGATCTTGTAGTTGCTGTCCACTTTAATGTGAGGGTCTACAATGGTTACCATCTATCACATGAAGAGGTGAAGGACAATTATAATCCGTTGACTGAAACAAGTATCTTGATTAAGAGATTATGTTGGCATTTCAGAGTAACATGTAGTGCCGCACAAAGATGGGGAATGTTGGCTAAAATCAGAATGAATTGTATTGTTCTTTGTTTACTTTTCTGAACTGAGTTGCTGTGATTAACATTAACTCACAAAACAAATGAGCCCATAAAAGTAATCAGCCAAAACTAAACACGGTGAGTTTATTTTCCAACAATGGCAAAGGAACTTCTGTCAGTCCTCTCAACATGCGTAAGTCTCACCCACTTACTCACAAACTCTGCCATCATCTACCAGCTGTCTCAAACATCTCTACCTTGCGTCTCAGGGCATTCAATCCAGCACAACTAGATTGAATGCTTTGTCCTGGAAGAGGTTTCGACGCTCATCCGAGTAGGCTTCATCAGTACATGCTCATAAACTTAGATTGGTCGGATCCAGTCCAAACGGTTGGTGCCAAAATCCCAAACATTTATACTCCAAAAAGAGGGTGTGCCTGGGCAAGGATGGTTTTGCCCTATGGTAGTGAGAAACACAACTGTCTTAATGCAAAGGAGCAATCCTATCAAAGCCAACGACAGTCGGTGAAGTGTAATTACCCCTCGTTAGCATTGAGCTAATGTGTGGCAGAACCATCACTGTGGATGCACTACTTCCAGTCCAAAATAGTCGCAATCCCTCACGTAAGCATTCCATTCATCCATCCATCCATCATCTTCCGCTTATCCGAGGTCGGGTCGCGGGGGCAACAGCCTAAGCAGGGAAACCCAGACTTCCCTCTCCCCAGCCACTTCGTCTAGCTCTTCCCGGGGGATCCCGAGGCGTTCCCAGGCCAGCCGGGAGACATAGTCTTCCCAACGTGTCCTGGGTCTTCCCCGTGGCCTCCTACCGGTTGGACGTGCCCTAAACACCTCCCTAGGGAGGCGTTCGGGTGGCATCCTGACCAGATGCCCGAACCACCTCATCTGGCTCCTCTCGATGTGAAGGAGCAGCGGCTTTACTTTGAGTTCCTCCCGGATGGCAGAGCTTCTCACCCTATCTCTAAGGGAGAGCCCCGCCACAAGGCGGAGGAAACTCATTTCGGCCGCTTGTACCCGTGATCTTATCCTTTCGGTCATGACCCAAAGCTCATGACACTAGGTGAGGATGGGAACGTAGATCGACCGGTAAATTGAGAGCTTTGCCTTCCGGCTCAGCTCCTTCTTCACCACAACGGACCGGTACAACGTCCGCATTACTGAAGACGCCGCACCGATCCGCCTATCGATCTCACGATCCACTCTTCCCTCACTCGTGAACAAGACTCCTAGGTACTTGAACTCCTCCACTTGGGGCAGGGTCTCCTCCCCAACCCGGAGATGGCACTCCACCCTTTTCCGGGCGAGAACCATGGACTCAGACTTGGAGGTGCTGATTCTCATTCCGGTCGCTTCACACTCGGCTGCGAACCGATCCAGCGAGAGCTGAAGATCCCGGTCAGATGAAGCCATCAGGACCACATCATCTGCAAAAAGCAGAGACCTAATCCTGCGGTTACCAAACCGGAACCCCTCAACGCCTTGACTGCGCCTAGAAATTCTGTCCATAAAAGTTATGAACAGAATCGGTGACAAAGGACAGCCTTGGCGGAGTCCAACCCTCACTGGAAATGTGTTCGACTTACTGCCGGCAATGCGGACCAAGCTCTGGCACTGATCGTACAGGGAACGGACCACCACAATAAGACAGTCCGATACCCCGCACTCTCTGAGCACTCCCCACAGGACTTCCCGAGGGACACGGTCGAATGCCTTCTCCAAGTCCACAAAGCACATGTAGACTGGTTGGGCAAACTCCCATGCACCCTCAAGAACCCTGCCGAGAGTATAGAACTGGTCCACAGTTCCACGACCAGGACGAAAACCACACTGTTCCTCCTGAATCTGAGGTTCGACTATCCGACGTAGCCTCCTCTCCACTACACCTGAATAAACCTTACCGGGAAGGCTGAGGAGTGTGATCCCACGATAGTTGGAACACACCCTCCGGTCCCCCTTCTTAAAGAGAGGAACCACCACCCCGGTCTGCCAATCCAGAGGTACCGCCCCCGATGTCCACGCGATGCTGCAAAGTCTTGTCAACCAAGACAGCCCCACAGCATCCAGAGCCTTAAGGAACTCCGGGCGGATCTCGTCCACCCCTGGGGCCTTGCCACCGAGGAGCTTTTTAACTACCTCAGCGACCTCAGCCCCAGAAATAGGAGAGTCCACCACAGATTCCCCAGGCACTGCTTCCTCATCGGAAGACGTGTTGGTGGGATTGAGGAGGTCTTCGAAGTATTCCTTCCACCTATCCACAACATCCGCAGTCGAGGTCAGCAGAACACCATCCGCACCATACACGGTGTTGATAGTGCACTGCTTCCCCTTCCTGAGGCGGCGGACGGTGGTCCAGAATCGCTTCGAAGCCGTCCGGAAGTCGTTTTCCATGGCTTCCCCGAACTCTTCCCATGTCCGAGTTTTTGCCTCCGCGACCGCTGAAGCTGCACACCGCTTGGCCTGTCGGTACCTGTCCACTGCCTCCGGAGTCCTATGAGCCAAAAGGACCCGATAGGACTCCTTCTTCAGCTTGACGGCATCCCTCACCGCTGGTGTCCACCAAGGGGTTTTAGGATTGCCGCCCCGACAGGCACCAACTACCTTGCGGCCACAGCTCCGATCTGCCGCCTCGACAATAGAGGTGCGGAACATGGTCCACTCGGACTCAATGTCCAGCACCTCCCTCGTGACATGTTCAAAGTTCTTCCGGAGGTGGGAATTGAAACTTTGTCTGACAGGAGACTCTGCCAGACGTTCCCAGCAGACCCTCACAATGCGTTTGGGCCTCCCAGGTCTGTCCGACATCCTCCCCCACCATCGCAGCCAACTCACCACCAGGTGGTGATCGGTGGAAAGCTCCGCCCCTCTCTTCACCCGAGTGTCCATAACATGAGGCCGCAAATCCGATGACACAACTACAAAGTCGATCATGGAACTGCGGCCTAGGGTGTCCTGGTGCCAAGTGCACATATGGACACCCTTATGTTTGAACATGGTGTTTGCTATGGACAAACTGTGACGAGCACAAAAGTCCAATAACAAAACACCACTCGGGTTCAGATCCGGGCGGCCATTCTTCCCAATCACGCCTCTCCAGGTTTCACTGTCGTTGCCAACGTGAGCGTTGAAGTCCCCCAGTAGCATTCCATTCAGTTGTAAACAAATTACATTCTGGTCTCCTTCTGTGAGCAGAATGTTTCTAACTCCTGGTATTTGTCGGAGGCTAAAAAGTAGCGTCTTTTTGGATTGGTTGGAAGGACAGTGTTGTATGGTGGTGTCACAGACCACCTCCTCTGTTAGGGATGGGTTTTCAACCTTGACATACAGTGGGGCAAAAAACTATTTAGTCAGCCACCGATTGTGCAAGTTCTCCCACTTAAAATGATGACAGAGGTCTGTCATTTTCATCATAGGTACACTTCAACTGTGAGAGACAGAATGTGGGAAAAAAAATCCAGGAATTCACATTGTAGGAATTTTTAAGAATTTATTTGTAAATTATGGTCGAAAATAAGTATTTGGTCAACCATTCAAGGCTCTCACTAATGGAAGGAAGTTTTGGCTCAAAATCTCACGATACATGGCCCCATTCATTCTTTCCTTAACACGGATCAATCGTCCTGTCCCCTTACCAGAGAATCAACCCCAAAGCATGATGTTTCCACCCCCATGCTTCACAGTAGGTATGGTGTTCTTGGGATGCAACTCAGTATTCTTCTTCCTCCAAACACGACGAGTTGAGTTTATACCAAAAAGTTCTATTTTGGTTTCATCTGACCACATGACATTCTCCCAATCCTCGGCTGTATCATCCATGTATCCATTTTGGTATAAAGTTGCATCCTAAGAACACCTTACATACTGTGAAGCATGGGGGTGGAAACATCATGCTTTGGGGCTGTTTTTCTGCTAAGGGGACAGGACGATTGATCCGTGTTAAGGAAAGAATGAATGGGGCCATGTATCGTGAGATTTTGAGCCAAAACCTCCTTCCATCAGTGAGAGCTTTGAATGGTTGACCAAATACTTATTTTCCACCATAATCTACAAATAAATTCTTTAAAATTCCTACAATGTGAATTCCTGGATTTTTTTTTCACATTCTGTCTCTCACAGTTGAAGTGTACCTATGATGAAAATTACAGACCTCTGTCATCATTTTAAGTGGGAGAACTTGCACAATCGCTGGCTGACTAAATACTTTTTTGCCCCACTGTAAATGGCTTCCCTAAATCCTCTTTCGTACAATCAGTCCAGAATCTGTACATGTTTTGTTCTCAAAAGAGCGCTGTTTCTCCCCGAGGTGCAGGTAGACATCAGAGTCTTGGTCTATGCCGTGCCATGAGTCGGCTTAGTGGTTGACAGAAACGAGAGGAGACCAAATTGCTATTTGTTTACAACTTGATGGAATGCTTATATGAGAGATTGCGACTATTTTGGAGTGGTAGTAGTTGGTCCACAGCGATGGTTCTGCCACATAATAGCTCAATGCTAACGAGGGGAATTAACACTTCACCAACAGATCACAGGATTGCTCCTTTGCATTAAAACAGTTGTGTTTCACACTACCATAGGGCAAAAGCATCCTTGCCCAGGCACACCCTGCTATTTTTATTTTGGAGTATAAATGTGGGGGGTTTTGGGACCAGCCGCTGGACTAGATCTGATCTAAGTCTATCAGCACAAACCTACTCGGATGAAACATCTTCCAAGACAAACCAAGCAGTCCAGTTGCGATGGATTGAATGCCCTAAGTTGACAATGACCTGGACCAATGAGAACCTTCACAGACATCTGTACCTTGCGTTTCTTATCCATGAGACTTTGAAGCATTTCTTTGGGTGTGGCAAACTTATTGGGGTCCCAGGTAAAATAGCGTTTGCCATCCGTGTGCTCAATATCCAGCCAGATGTAATCATAGGGAATGTCGTGCTCGTCAAAGCCCGCATCCACCGCTTGCACGTCCTCTTGGTCATTGTAGTTCCAGCGACACTGGTGGTAGGCCAGAGCAGCCAGGGGAGGGAATGCTTGGGTGCCTGACACAAGATACAAAACAACAGGGCTGACAATTCCATGTACGACTTATTTTTGAAATTATTTTGAAATTAACTATTTTCTCTGCTTCGGGAAATAGTTGATTGAATGGTCTAGCTAAAAGCAGGACCACTTTTAATGTGGTCCAACGAGCTCATGTCACCCAGGCAGATGAAAGGATTCACTATTTGGCATACATTTATTAATTTAAGGCTGACATTGATAAGCAAATTAAAATTTTTTTTTGCTGCTTTCGGTTCCCTTGCGCATGTACAACTGATAATGGAGAATATGTATCAACACACATCATACACTCCTGCTCAGCCAGAGAGGTAGCACTTCTTCCACTTTCTCACTATATCTAGCCAGTAGAGGCACAGATTCAAAGTAAAAGAGGGCAGTGTGTCTTCTGGCGTACATTTATTCAGAAATCAAATGCAAGTATATGTTACATGAGCGATAACAGATTTGCCTCCACAAGCCCAGACTAAAACTGACACCCCGGTATTAATGGCCAAATTGTGATATGATATTTATCCACCACGGCCACCAGGAGAGCACACAACATCATAAAGGACAGTACACACCCCCAGAACAGTCTCTTCAGCCTCGTACCATCAGGCAGACGATACAGGAGCCTGAAATCCAGAACTACGAGACTGACAAACAGTTTCTACCCAAAGGCCATCAGGCTTGTGAATGCTAACTTGTGAATGCTAGCTCCCACCCCCCGTCTTTACCTTTGTCTTTTTGAACAAAAGACAGCTACCTTGACCACCCCCGAACTGTGAACCATCACTGTAGACACCTTTCACCTTTGATCACTTAGACACTAACTGCTGCTGTGACCCAAGGTCACCTCCATATTTATACTGTTGACGGTCAATCAGAATGTGCAATAATGTCATGTTACTTACTGTGCATTGTATATACTTTTTATTTTTATTTTATATTTTTAGCTAAGTACCGTGTGACTTGTTGAAGGGTTGACTAGCAAAGTAGGATTTTCATTGTACGGCAAACTGTCTGTTTAACTGTGCATATGACAATAAATAATCTTGAATCTTGAATCAGTATTTTAAACAAAATGTTTAGTTTGTACTCAACACTACAATACTGTTACTACCACTGTTCTGAAAATGTATTGATTATGGTTACTAGTTACTTGACCAAAAAAGTCAATTACTATTCGAATTTCTCTAAGCTGGAGAAGATGGACTATTGGAATTACTATGGAATGTAATTAATGCTTTACTTAAAAAAAAAAGCTTCAAATATATGTCATATGCAGTTAAGAAAAGTTTATGAAAGCAGTGTGTGCCTTTAAAAGGCGCCGTCTGTCGCCAAGCTACGTCAGCAAGGGTTTCAGGTGAACTGAGTGCAGCTGGGATATGCTCAAGCCCCCCCACCCCAACACAAAAACCCAAAGGGGATTTGTGGGTGAAAATGTATGTATGTACGTATGTATGCATGTATTTGTTAGCTCGAGCAGTTAGCATTGGCAATTTGTTGGCTCTGACGGCTATTCTGTTGAATCTTTTGACCGGCTTATAGTGCCCCCTGCGACTCTGAAGAGAATAAGCGGTAGAAAATGAATGGATGGATATTAAGGAGGAGCCGCCGCCTGCCCCTACCAACCGCCGGAGCCACAGTGCAAGCACGTTGGATGTGCAGGAAGGCTATTGTAGCGAGGTGTTAGTGTTTACAAGCGGCATAGCTCGTTTGGTAGAGCGGCCATGCCAGCAACTTGAGGGTTGCAGGTTCGATTCCCGCTTCTGCCATCCTAGTCACTGCCATTGTGTCCTTGGGCAAGACACATTACCCACCTGCTCCCAGTACCACCTACACTGGTTTAAATGTAACTTAGATATTGGGTTTCACTATGTAAAGCACTTTGAGTCACTAGAAAAAAGCGCTATATAAATATAATTCACTTCACATTGCGCTGTAGCGACTCCGGACACAAGCTGGACCCTCAGCTACTGTGTCCGCAAAAGAAACTGGTATGGCGGTATTGTCTAAAATATATATATATATATATATATATATATATACCTTTCTCAAATATATTGGTATTAACTGTCTCTGGTACAATGTGCATTATTATACCGTGGATCGTGTACTCCAAAAGTATGAAAAAGCTTGGAGACACTCTTCCATCGTTTTGCCTTCTTGACGAGGCACTGAGACCAGTGGTGGACAGAGTGTGGCCGACAGACATTCTTTTTTTGCAGAACAGAAATGAACATACACCCATACACAAACCAAAAACAAAAAATGGCAAGTGTTCGCGTCGAATCGGAATGTCAATTATTGTCTGTTTTACATGCAAGGAGGTTATGCACGAAAAGCAAAGATGTTAAGAATTTTTGGACTGCGGAAGGCTTTAGTTTAGACCAGGGGTCTTAGACACACGGCCCGCGGGCCATTTGCTGCCCGCGAGACGTTATTTTGCGGCCCCCACCTTAATATGAAAGTTTAATGTTAGTGCGGCCCGCAAGGTTTATATGAATGGCGCTTGACAGCTTTGTGTTATTTGGGTCCAAAATGGCTCTTTCAACGTTCTGAGTTGCCTACCCCTGCGTTAGTGGAAAAGCGGCAAACGAGTGAAAGCGACAGAGACGTTGCCATGGAGACGAGGGTTTTTCTTACGTGCGGTCACACCACGACACCTGTCCGTCAGTAATAATAGTCCCGATAACCTGGACCAATTCAAATCGTTATCTGTTTTTTTTTATTGTTTAATTTGCATTGCCTCACACGATGAACACTACATATATTTCTATATGATGCTGGATAACACTACGGAAGCCATCACTTTATTGCGCTCACTATCTCGGTACTATTATTCGCCGACAGCCATGTTGCTGTAGGGAGGAAAAGCGGAAATAACATTATTCTCCGTGCGCCGGCTAAATACAAATATATATACTACAACCCCAAACATGTCTTTTTCAACGCATGCAGTGAAGAGAAATATTAGTGATGAGCAAAGATAATTCCAGGAAAAGTGGGAGATGCAATATTTCTTTGTTGAGTACAGGGGCACTCTGACGTGTTTTATTTGCACAGAGAAAGTTGCGGAGCACAAGGGATACAATTTGAAGCGTCATTATACAACTAGACATGCTGAGGCGTATGCAAAAATGTTTTAAAGAAATATTTTCTTGTGGCCCAGCCTCACCCAGACTCTGCATCCAGTGGCCCCCAGGTGAATTGAGTTTGAGACCCTTGGTTTAGACATACTCTTCGGGCTCCAAAACATTTGATACATTTTTTCCCAAATATATACAAAACAAAATGGTCCCTGATTGGCCAGAAAAGGTCCAGTTTATCTTTATGTGTATTTTTTCTCTCATGGAAGGGTTGTGGGTAGTTCGGACATGCTTCTCCTGAGTCTAGGTCTCTAAAATTTTCCATGAAAGGGCCATTACTCTCCTGGCCAACAATATCACCCAAGTCCACAAAGCATTGTTGATATTTTTTAAGTATTTGGCTCTTTTTTAAAAGGCCTGTGGCACATTGTAGAAATAAAACACAAAAAAACTTAAATTAAAAATGCAAAAACAGATTAAAAAGGCATCATTTGATGAGAACAAGATGAAATGATACACATGACGAATAAAACCACAAAGATGTGTTTTTAAATAAAATTATAAAAAATTCACAAAAAGATTTTAGCTCAATCAGTATCTGGTAATTTCTAGGATACAATTCACAGAACAAAGAAATCTGTCTCACTTTTAGTTGATGATAAAATATCAAGTGTGTCTAATATGCTTCAATACAGTAGTTTTAGTTTAAACACGGCGACAACTCCAAATCTTAAAAAACACTGTTTGTCTAATTTCTAGTCAGCCAATGTAAGTTTAGGGTTGAAAATGCACAGCCATGAACATACTGCATGATGTAACTTGGTGCCACAGATGGCAACAACTTAGCTGTTTCATGCCTTGAACACAGTCCAGCAAATCAAATGCTTTTAGACCTTGTTAGTCATTTCCAAATGAAACTCATTGCTTGTCTATTATTAGGGGAAACATATTTTCTCTTGTGTATTTATAACTGCTCTTTAACCAAGTAAAACATTTTTTTACTGGGTTAATCTAAAGCAGGGGTCACCAACCTTTTTGAAACCAACAGCTACTTCTTGGGTACTGATTAATGCGAAGAGCTACCAGTTTGATACACACTTAAATTAATTGCCAGAAATAGCCAATTTTCTCAATATACCTTGAATAAATAAATCTATATATAATATATAAAAAAATTTGTATTTCTGTCTGTCATTCCGTCGTACATTTTTTTTCTCTTACGGAAGGTTTTTTGTAGAGAATAAATGAAGAAACACTTAAATTGAACGGTTTAAAAGAGGGGAAAACAGGAAAAAAATGAAAATTAGATTTTGAAACATAGTTTATCTTCAATTTCGACTCTTTAAAATTCAAAATTCACCCGAAAAAAAGAAGAGGAAAACCTAGCTAATTCGAATCTTTTTGAAAAAAATAAAAAAAGTATTTATGGAACGTCATTAGTAATTTTTCCTGATTAAGATTAATTTTAAAATTTTGATGACATGTTTTAAATAGGTTAAAATCCAATCTGCACTTTGTTAGAATATATAACAAATAGGACCAAGCTATATTTCTAAAAAGACAAATCATTATTTCTTCTAGATTTTCCAGAACAAAAATTTCAAAAGAAATTCAAAAGACTTTGAAATAAGATATAAATTTGATTCTAAAGATTTTCTAAATTTGCCAGAATAATTTTTTCGAATTTTAATCATAAAAAGTTTAAAGAAATATTTCACAAATATTCTTCATAGAAAAAACAGAAGCTAACATGAAGAATCAAATTAAAATGTATTCATCATTCTTTACAATTAAAAAAAAAAATACTTGAACATTGATTTAAATTGTCAGGAAAGAAGAGGAAGGAATTTAAAAGGTAAAAAGGTATTTTTAAGGTTGTATTTTTTTCTCTAAAATGCTCTTTCTGAAAGTTATAAGAAGCAAAGTAAAACAATAAATGAATTTATTTAAACAAGTGAAGACCAAGTCTTTCAAATATTTTCTTGGATTTTCAAATTTTATTTGAGTTTTGTCCCTCTTAGAATTAAAAATGTCGAGCAAAGCGAGACAGCTTGCTATTAAGTAAATACAATTAAAAAAATAGAGGCAGCTCACTGGTAAGTGCTGCTATTTGAGCTGTTTTAGAACAGGCCAGCGGGCTACACATCTGGTCCTTACGGGCGACCTGTTGCCCACGGGCACTGCGTTGGTGACCCCTGATCTAAAGATACTTCATTACTAATATATTAGACACTACAAAACATTTAATAAACATTTCATCAAAACAGCTTTTCGCAACAACAACAAAAAACAGCCAAGACCTAAAATGTCTAGTATAAACATAATATTGTACGTCAGATTGCTGGTTTACAGGGTATACATAAAGAATATGATCATTGGCCAGTTAGCATACCTGTCAGGGAGGCGTACTGCGCAAAGACATCATTTGGTGTCGGGCCGAGCATAATGAAGACATCAATGATGCCGCTTTCAGAGATCCAACGCACATCTGTCTGTGGGGTCTCACTTGAGCCTTGCACATAATCCAGCATTTTTCCAAAGACAGTCTGGAGAGAAAGGAGTAAAGCCCGGTGAATAAATAGACTAACGACACATGTACCAAGTCTGGTAAGTCTTACACCCTTAATACTGGCACATGGCATCTAGCAAAGTCATAAAGAGGAGGCACAAACCTTCCCTGCAGTGTTGGAGCTAATGTCAACCCAGGTCTCAGCAGCGTTGAGCCAAAATATTCCTGTAGTCCGCTGGGCATTGTGGGCCAACATAACGGGTACGGAGCCATAAAGTGCCATTTGATTTTCCAGCTCATACTGGAACACATCCAGATTGTAGAGCCGATACGGATCTCCGTTTCTGAAAGGTGTTTTCAGACACACACACACACACACACACACACACACACACACACACACACACACACACACACACACACACACACACGCGCACACACACACACACGCACACACACACACACGCACACGCACACACGCACACACACGCACACACGCACACACGGAAACACAAATCCCAAGCAGAAAATTCGACTGTAAAATATTTGCTCTAATGTGTGCAGATTTTGCTTGCTACTCACTCAGTAGTTTTAAGTCGGAGTGTGTCAGCATGCTCCGGAATGCCGTAGACATGTTCTACCCCTGGGAATGAAAAGTCTAAACCTATAGCCGTTGGACCTGTAATAAAACCAACCAGGTTAAACATGCTCACTAACTTCATTATTCCTCGTTGCAATTGTTATTGTTGTTGTATTCAGCTGGTCTCTCATGAGCGCTTTAGAATGTGGTCCCAGCCCAGCATAAGCAGAACTCCAGTGTACAGTATAAAACCGAAAAAACACAATTTAATATAATCCATACCTAGGTCAGAGGTGTCCAAAGTGCGGCCCGGGGGCCATTTGCGGCCCGCAGCTAATTGTTTAGTGGCCCGCCACACATTCTGGATATGCTATTGCAAAAATAAATTTAAAAAACACAAAAAAAAAGTAGAATGAGTTGAAATCTAATGATGAAAAAAACACTTAAATTGAACGGTTTAAAACAGGAGAAAACAGGAAAAAAAAGAAAATTAGATTTTGAAACATAGTTTATCTTCAATGTCGACTCTTTAAAATTCAAAATTCACTCGAAAAAAAGAAGAGGAAAAACTAACTAATTGGAATCTTTTTGAAAAAATTAAAAAAAGAATTTATGGAACATCATTAGTAATTTTTCCCGATTAACCGAAATCTAATGATGAAAAAAACACTTAAATTGAACGGTTTAAAAGAGGAGAAAACAGGAAAAAAATGAAAATTTGATTTTGAAACATAGTTTATCTTTAATTTCGACTCTTTAAAATTCAAAATTCACTCGGAAAAAAGAAGAGTAAAAACTAATTCTAATCTTTTTGAAAAAATTTAAAAAAGAATTTATGGAACATCATTGAAACAAAGCTGCCATGCAGGCTGTTTGTTTTTCTTTATTTTGCTCTTACTGCCATTGCTAAAAAAAAAAAAAAGTTGAAAAATATTTTTTATTAGGATGAATTATTGACGTATTTAAGGCTCCAATTACTTCAAATGTTTCACTTTATAATGTTTTAAGTGGAAAATATTATGTGCATATACTGTGTGGTAGCCATATAAAACTGTGTTTTCTTTGACAAAAGAGCATAAAATCAACAAAATAGTAGTTCAAACATAAAATCGACTGATACATCTGAAGTTGATCTCGTAATTTAAGTGTTGAAAGTAAAACAAGCAATAATAAAAATGTATCACTTTGTGAATGGGGGACCTTTTGGATCCCAAAGATATTTAGTGGGATTTTATTTATTTTTTCACTGTGATTACTCAGAAATAATAATACATTTAAATCAATGGTGTCCTGCATTATTGATCTTTTTAGGGCTCCAATTACTTCAGATCAAACTTTGCGTTCTGAATGTTTTGGGGAATGGGGGAAATACTGCATATTTCAGTTTTACTATAAAAAACTAAGTTGACTTTGACTGAAAAGGCATAAAATCTTTTTTTTTTTTTTTTTTACTTTATATCAACCTGAAGTTGATATACAGATTTACTGTAAGCGTTACATAAAAAAAAAAAAAAAATAAAAAAAATTGACTTATTTTTAACATGTTAATGACGGAGACCCTCTATGGTCCCTGGGAGTCCTAAAGGTATTAAAAAAAAAAAAAAAAAAAAAAAAAAGGAATCCATATATTTTGTTATGGTTTGAAAATGAAAAAAATCAAAAAAGCCCCCGCATGTTTCAATTTTTCCCTGTGTGCCCCTCAGTGGAAAAAGTTTGGACACACCTGACCTAGGTGTTATAAAAGCACAAAAAACCGAAAGCCTATACTATTTGTAGGTGACACTAATGCATTCTGATCAGGGGAAAACCCAGAAATCAATAAAACGGTAGTGGTCAAAATGAACAAATCAAAAAGACGCTTTGATATAAACCAATTTTCCATCCATCCATCCATTTTCTACCGCTTATTCCCTTTGGGGTCGCGGGGGGTGCTGGCGCCTATCTCAGCTAAAATCGGGTGGAACTCATTTTCCTTTAAGTAAAATTAAAATAATAAGATAAGTTATTTGGAAAAAGTTAAAAATAGTGAAACACAAATAGAAGGTATAGACATTGACATAGCACCAAAAACACATTTTTAGGGATTATGACATTAAGATACCGTATTTTTCGGACTATAAGTCGCAGTTTTTTTCATTGTTTGGCCGGGGGTGCGACATATACTCCGGAGCGACTTATGTGTGAAATTATTAACACATTACCGTAAAATATCTAATAATACTATTAATCTCATTCGCAGAAGAGACGAAGAAAATGTCAGCAATCGTCACACACACGTCAGCAATCGTCACCGGCGGGAGAGGGTCATGGCAGAAGTGCATTGTGGGTCATGGAATACTAATTGCTATATGCTACTGATGTATCTATTAAAATGGATCATTTCATCGTTGGCAGTAACTTATAAAAACTGAGAAGGGCTGAACAAAATGACACCGAAAAGGAAATCATGTACCGCAGATTATACAATATCAAATAATATTATTTATCTCATTCACGGAAGAGACCAAGAAAATGTCAGCAATCGTCACACACACGTCAGCAATCGTCACATACATGTCAACCAATAAGAATTTGGCAGGGGAGGGTCATGGCAATAGTGCATTGTGGGTCATGGAATGCTAACTGCTATATGCTATATGTTATATGCTACTGCCGTAGCTATTAAAATGGATCATTTCATCGTTGGCGGTAACTTATAAAAAGTGAGAAGGGCTGAACAAAAATTGGACCGAAAAGGAAATCATGTACTGCAGATTACAAGCTGGACGTAGTGAAATATGCAGCAGAAAACGACAAGAGGAAGCGGCGCATATCTTTGGAGTTGGCAGAGTTGTTTAGAAGCGGCATCGAGGAAGAAGATATAATGGGATTTATCGATCAGGAGTGACAGATTGTTTGGTAAAGGTATAGCAAGTTCTATATGTTATAGTTATTTGAATGACTCTTACCATAATATGTTAGGTTAACATACCAGGCACCTTCTCAGTTGGTTATTTATGTCTCATAACGTACACTTATTCAGCCTGTTGTTCACTATTCTTTATTTTTTTTAATTGCCTTTCAAATGTCTATTCTTGGTGTTGGATTTTATCAAATACATTTCCCCCAAAAATGCGACTTATACTCCAGTGCGACTTATATATGTATATTATGCATTTTCGTCCTGTGCCACGTATACTCCGGAGCAATTTTTAATCCCAAAAACCCGATAAATTGGAATCCACACTTAAGGTGCAAGAAATATTTCAATATTGAACAAAAGGAAAAATACATTTTGAATTAAAAGTCGCTCATGTACTGTTTCTGGTGTTACCATACCCCGAGCTACTGTGTGGAAATATGGGGGAAATTAATACAAAAGTACTGCAGAATAAATGATCCAGAAGGCTGGATACAGGGAAGGCACAAAATCTTTGTTCATCAATTCTAAAATATTGAAATTTACAGCTCTCGTATATTGTCAAACCGCAAAAATTGTGTTTCAACAAGAAAAGGAAAAATATCTTAGGCATGGACTGAATTTAAAGCAGTTGCTTGTACTGTCTGCATTTAGTATATGTGGAATGACACTGTGGAATGGATGAAGCAACCAACTTAAGCAATGTACTAAAATGAGCCAGTTAAAGATGGTGTTCACAAAGCATGATTCTAGTCATGGGACATGGGCTCTGCTTCACTACTCCTTTTGGACTTCAAACTATGTTTTTTCTCTTTCTATCAACACTCCCTCAACTCTGACTCTCTATTCAACGCAGCTGGTCGAGACAGACGGCCACCCTGCACAGTCCAAGCTTTTTTCCCTAGGGCAGGGGTCGGCAACCTTTACCACTCAAAGAGCCATTTTGACCCGTTTCACAAAGTAAAGAAAACAATGGGAGCCACATAACTCTTTTGAAATTTATAATGAAGTCATACTGCATACAGAGTTTTTTTTTTATTTTGTGCTATGTATAAACCAGGGGTCTTACACACACGGCCTGCACCTTAATATGAAAATGTAATGTTAGTGCGGCCCACAAGTTTTATATGAATGCCGCTTGACAGCGTCACACCTGCCAACCCTCCCAATTTTCCCAGAAGACTCCCAAATTTCAGAGTAATTATTCTCTCAAATGTACGTTGGTGTTCATCCAATGAACAATAATAAGGGCGTACAATGATGGCACAACCGCTAGCGCCCTTAATAGCTTGTACAAATAGCTTGCCAGCCCAAAGAATTGTTTGACGTGGCTATTGTAGACACACGTAAGAGACTGCAAGGCATGTTTATTCAACAGCAATACAGGTCACACTGAGGGTGGCCGTTTAAACAACTTTAGCAATCTTACTAATATGTGCCACACTGTGAACCCACACCAAACAAGAATGACAAACACAATTCTGGAGAACATCCTCACTATAACACAACATAAACACGACAGAAAAAATACCCAGAATCCCATGTATCCCTGACTCTTCCGGCTACAATATACACCCAGCTACCACCAACCCCACCCCAATCCACCTCCATCCTTTCGTGCGTCGGCGGGGGTGTATAACGTCGTCCGGAAGAGTCAGGGATACATGGGATTCTGGGTATTTGTTCTGTCGTGTTTACGTTGTGTTATAGTGAGGATGTTCTCCCGAAATGTGTGTCATTCTTGTTTGGTGTGGGTTCCCAGTGTGGCGCATATTAGTAAGAGTGTTAAAGTTGTTTATATCACAACCCTCAGTGTGAACTGTATGGCTGTTGAACAAGTATGCCTTGCAGTAGCGTAAGCGTTCAGATAGAGGTCGCATCCAAAATGTGACAGGACGGCTGGCCGGCACGCAGATAGCAAGGTGAAAATTCTGGCGCAATGACACGTAGAAAGGATGTTAGAGGCATTGTCATCACGGCACGCCCTCAAAGTCGATGTGTGGTTGAAAATCGAAAGATGTTGACCCGGGAGATTTCTGATAGAGACTCTGAAATTTGGAAATTCACCGGACTTTTCCGGGCGGTCGGCAAGTATGCGGCTGAGCCACATCAGAGTGGTCAAAGAGCCGCATGTGGCTCCAGAGCCGCGGGTTGCTGACCCCTGCCCTATGGGGAAGTTTTCTGGGGTTCACTTGACTCGCTATAAAATGCTGCTGAGGGCATGAGGGTGGAAAAACAAGCTCTGCTCCTTCTCAACATTGAATCATTTCAACCAAAATGTGTGCTTGTAAATCTTGAATTTAATTGAAAAAATAAAAAGTTTACAGCCAAAGTAGATGACTTACCATTAGGTTTGCTGTCAGTAAATGATTTATAGGTTTCTTCCCACATGCCCTCTTCGTCTTTCTCATTCACCACAGCCTACCGGGACAGAAGGAAATAGTTATTACCCTGGATATAGAAACCATCCATTGTTTAGAGATACAATTGCAGGAGGTATACTATAATAGTTAGAGGGAATCTTAATGTGTACGACCTCTTCCTCGTTAGCCAAACTTGCATCCTCGGCCTCTCCGTCTGCCTGTCTGCTTCATGGCACAAAATGGCAGGAATAGCAAAGAAGGGGATATAGCAAAAAGAGAGAAAGTGTCACTTTGGGAAAAGCACTTGTGAGTGTATGTACTGTATAGTCAAATAAAGACAACAATTAGAAGGTTATCCAAAAACATTAGGGTAACTGCCACAGGAGTTGATTTTGATACTTTTTATTAGTAGATTGCACAGTAGATTACATATTCCGTACAATTGACCCCTAAATGGTAACACCTGAATAAGTTTTTCAACTTGTTTAAGTCGGGGTCCACGTTAATCAATTCATGGTTGAAGACAACTTCTGAATATTCTAAAGCACAGGTGTCAAACTCAAGGCCAGAGGGCCAAATCTGGCCTGGAAATAATATGAGTTAATATAATGCTTAATCTTTTCTTACTAAATATTAGGGCTGCAAAGCTTTGGGTGTCCCACGATTCGATTCAATATCGATTATTGGGGTCACGATTCGATAATATATCGATTTTTTAGATTCAACGCGATTCTCGATTCAAAAACGATATTTTTTCGATTCAAAACGATTCTGTATTCATTCAATACATAGGATTTCAGCAGGATCTACCCCAGTCTGCTGACATGCTAGCAGAGTATTAGATTTTTATAAAAAAAGCTTTTATAACTATAAAGGACAATGTTTTATCAACCGATTGCAATAATGTAAACTTGTTTTAACTATTAAACGAACCAAAAATATGACTTATTTCATCTTTGAGAAAACATTGGACACAGTGTGTTGTCAAGCTTATGAGATGCGATGCAAGTGAAAGCCACTGTGACACTATTGTTCTTTTTTTAAATTTTTTATAAATGTCTAATGATAAAGTCAGTGAGGGATTTTTAATCACTGCTATGCTGAAATTATAACTACTATTGATACTGTTGTTGATAATCATTTTTGTTTCAGTACCTTTGGTTTGTTCTGTGTCCTGTTTGTGTCTCCTCTCAATTGCTCTGTTTATTGCATGTCTGAGTGTTGCTGGGTCAGGTTTGGTTTTGGAATTGGATTGCATTGTTATGGTATTGCTGTGTAGTGGTTTGTTGGATTGATTAAAAAAAAAATCAATAAAAAAAAAAAAATCGATTTTTTAAAAATGAGAATCGATTCTGAATCGCACAATGTATTCGAATCGATTTTTTCCCACACCCCTACAAAATATATTTGTTCTTTCCTTTTTGACATTAAAATAATGTACTGCATGCAATTGCATATCTGTTCAAATTCAATAAGATCAAAATCAAAATGTTTTATGTATTCCAAAAATTGTTATTTTAAAATAAAGATAAATACTGTACTTAAATATCTGCTTGACTTATGATTTCAAAAAAAGTTATCAATCAATTGAGGTTTTTTTTAACGTAAAATCAACTTTGGTACAGTTTTTTTTCATATACAGTAAGACACTAAAACATTAAAAAACAAACAAAAAAACAAGATATTACAGTAAAAAAAAAAATAAACTTGCTGCTAAAAAGAGTGGTATTGTTTTTCCATTCCAGTCCATGTATTCATGTTGTTATATGCTGTAAAAAACACTGCTTCTACTTTCAAATTCTGGTGACTGAGCTGCCAGTTTTTAAAGTTACATTTTTATATATTTTCTTTGCAGCTTTTGTAAAAAGATATATTGTTAATGTAAGATATATACATACACACATATAAATTCATATATTACCCGTTGTTAAAAGCAGCCCTCTGAGGGCGACCAAAACTGCATTGTGGCCCTCAGTGAAAACCAGTTTGACACCTCGGGTCTAAATGGTTTCCAATGACCTCAGAAAGAGCTGCCCTCTCTCCCTATATACAGTAGATAGGTTCTACACCTGAGGCTTGCTCGTCATAAAGGGGAATACATTCTAGTTTATTACCTTATACTTTGGTTATTGTATGTCAAATCTGCACGGAAACCGAGAAACGTTCCTGTTGTGGAATGAATGAATGAATGAATGTGCCTGGGTGCTGGCCTAGGTGGAGGATGACTGGGTGCAGTGAGTTTACTTTGTTCTTAAAATAAAAAGATCGGGATTGTCCGCCTCCTTGTTATCCTTACGCCCTTTTAGACGGGGGAGGGGCCCATCGCTGAGAAGAGCGAAACATGCTTTTATTCTGAAGTCTCAGAGTCCATCACATTTGCCGAAAGTCACTTTTTTGATACTCATTTAATATGGAGACAAAGTTGGCAACATCAACCCCTTGTGCTCTGTGTTCTTATTCTCTGGCAGGCAAGGTGCGTTAAAATGTGTTTATGACCAGAGGTGGGTAGTAACGTGCTACATTTACTCTGTTACATCTACTTGAGTAACTTTTGGGATAAATTGTACTTCTAAGAGCAGTTTTTATGCTACATACGTTTACTTGAGTATATTTATAGAGAAGAAACGCTACTTTTACTCCGTTTCATTTATCTACAATCAGCTCGTTACTCGCTACTTTTTTTTGTCGATCTGTTAATGTTTGTTTTGGTTTTGTCAGACACACATTTAAAGTAAGATCTGCGCATGCCTGCGTTTCACCAATCACATGCAGTCACTGGTGACGTTGGACAAATCAAACAGAGCCAGGCGGTCACATGACCGTCTCACGTTCAACCCGACTTAAAAAAGTTGAAAAACTTATTGGGGTGTTACCATTTAGTGGTCAATTGTACAGAATATGTACTGCACTGTGAAATCTACTAATAAAAGTTTCAATCAATCAATCAAAAGTGTAAAGGAAAAAAAGACTTTTTATTTCAACCGTACTTCCCGTCAAAAGCCTAAAGACTGATCGCACAGTTCCTGTCTTCACAATAAGAGTGCCGCTCCATCGTGCCTGCGCTAACAAAATAAGAGTCTCTGAAAGCCAGCGCAAACAAGCTAGCAAGGTACGGAGTTTGCCGCCGATGAATTTCTTGTAAAGTGTATAAAAACGAATATGGAAGCTGGACAAATAAGATGCCAAAAACCAACGACTTTCATGTGGTATTAGACAGAAAGGAGGAACTTTTTTTCTCCTCCATTTGAAAACATGGACATTATCAGCACTATACTGTCTGATTCCAATCAATACAAGTCATCAGAATCAGGTAATACACCAACTTATATTCTTGTTTTCATGAAAGATAGGAGTCTATGTGTTAAGCATGCATGTATATTCATTAAAACACCTTTAACATGTGAACCAAAACGGCAAAATAAAAACATAAATTATATACTGTCTATATAAATGTATGTATATATATATATGTATATATACATACACTGTGTATGTATATGTACATATGAGGTAGAACACCTCGACTTGGTCATTAATTAATTGATTAACGTTGAAAAACTTATTGGGGTGTTACCATTTAGTGGTCAATTGTAGGGAATATGTACTGTACTGTGCAATCTACTAATACAAGTTTCAATCAATCAATGAATGCCTACCGAGCCTATGGTGCTATTAAGTTATATAAGCTCAATGTGCCTTAATTTTTTTTATTTTCATGTATTATTATTTAATATATATTATTGTTTTAGTTGCTTAAGAGATATTCCTGGCTCTAAAATTGCTCATTGCTATTTTTATGTTTTTGTGCATTACTTGTTGCTGTAATCATTAAACAAACAGGTTACTTATCAGTTACTCAGTACTTGAGTAGTTTTTTCACAACATACTTTTTACTTTTACTCAAGTAAATATTTGGGTGACTACTCCTTACTTTTACTTGAGTAATAAATCTCTAAAGTAACAGTACTCTTACTTGAGTACAATTTCTGACTACTCTACCCACCTCTGTTTATGACTGAGGGGGAACATGTAGAATCAAATCTATTTGTGATCCAATTTTATTTGTGATGGCTGGTCACCAAGACATTCGTAGATGGGGAAACCTAATAACAATTACTAATTTAGTTTTTTCAGAAAGCCATCGTTAGCACACGCACTCGAAACCACACCAATCCTTCAAGCACAGGCACCAAATACACCCTCCAAAACTGGCCATTGTTTTCAACAGACTCCCTATGAGTACGTCACTATTTACAGTATTAGTACAAGTAATAGAATACAGATATCTTGAGGGTCTTTACCTAGATAATACACTCTTGACAATATCCCACACACTTGCAAATGTGCTAGTTATTAAAGTGAAGAAACTAGGGTGATAAGGAGAAGAGGACAGAACCAGTCAGACAATACTCAAATGATCAAAGTCAATCAAAGTCCACTGAGCTGGGTACATACAGTGCTACCTCAACTTGCCTTATCTTAACTTACAAGCTGTCTCTCTGCATTTTATTATGCTTAAATTGCGAGCATAGTTTCATTTACGAGGCGCTAGATGGCATAGGTGTAATGTTGCAGTGAAAACCGTAAGTTTTTACATCAGATGTAACTTGCTATTATTAGCCTATAGCTAGGGAGTGACACAGCTTTGTTTTTCAAACATTGGAAAACAAACCTTGACTGTCTCTATCATAGCTGAGCTTTGAAACAAAGATGTCCTTGCTGCTCCTGCTGTTGTAGCTACCGCAACACTGGTTGCGAGAGATACAGTGGGGCAAAAAAGTATTTAGTCAGCCACCGATTGTGCAAGTTCTCCCACTTAAAATGATGACAGGGGTCTGTAATTTTCACTACAGGTGCACTTCTACTGTGAGAGACAGAATGTAAAAAAAAATCCAGGAATTCACATTGTAGGAATTTTAAATAATTTATTTGTAAATTATGGTGGAAAATAGGTATTTGGTCAACCATTCAAAGGTGTCACTGATTGAAGGTTTTGGCTCAAAATCTCCCGATACATGGCCCCATTCATTCTTTCCTTAACACGGATCAATCGTCCTGTCCCCTTAGCAGAAAAACAGCCCCAAAGCATGATGTTTCCACCCCCATGCTTCACAGTAGGTATGGTGTTCTTGGGATGCAACTCAGTATTCTTCTTCCTCCAAACACGACCAGTTGAGTTTATACCAAAAAGTTATATTTTGGTTTCATCCGCCCACATGACATTCTCCCAATCCTCTGCTGTATCATCCATGTCCTCTCTGGCAAACTTCAGACGGGCCTGGAAATGCACTGGCTTAAGCAGGGTGACACGTCTGGCAATGCAGGATTTGTTTCCCTGTCGGCATAGTGTGTTGCTGATGGTATCCTTTGTTACTTTGGTCCCAGCTCTCTGCAGGTCATTAAACAGATCCCCCCGTGTGGTTTTGGGATTTTTGCTCACCGTTCTCATGATCATTTTGACCACACAGTAAGAGATCTTGCGTGGAGTCCCAGACCGAGAGAGATTATCACTGGTCTTACAGGTCTGTGAGAGTCAGAGATCTTCCTCGTTTGAAGTGACCAAATACTTATTTTCCACCATGATTTACAAATAAATTCTTTAAAATTCCTGGATTTTTTTTTCACATTCTGTCTCTCACAGTTTAAGTGTACCTATGATGAAAATTACAGACCTCTGGCATCATTTTAAGTGGGAGAACTTGCACAATCGGTGGCCGACTAAATAATTTTTTGCCCCCCTGTAGCTAGGGAATGACATAGCTTTGTTTTTCCCAAACATTGTAAAACAAACCTTGGCTGTCTCTGTCATAGCTGAGCTTTGAAACAACGATGTCCTTGCTGCTCCTGCCGTTGTAGCTACCGCAACACTGGTTGCGAGAGATAACATGATTAGAAATATCGGCTTTTTCCGCGCCATTACTCGCTACCATCCCAGCCTTTCCTCTTTGGTAACTTAGCTCCTTGTAAACCTTGGATCTATTGAGACTGGAAGATGCCAATCAGAGCAAACCAAACATCATTTCAGGTCCTCTCCAGTCTGTTGTAAGAGGTGAATGTTTCCATTTTAATTTGACATTATTATTACCATTTTACAAAACACAGGTTGTGCGTTCATGAGAGTGCTGGCCGTGAGAATTTTGCGATATCTGCCTGCCGCATTCCATTCATAAAACTACTGTACTGTAGTGTAGTTATTTGTTTTACAATTGCAGTGTTTTTGAAACACAATTGCTTTTTCTTTTTATATGTTAAATTGGCGCTGTGTTGAGAGGGCCACAGATTAAGTACGCATTCAATTGATTTCCATTTACCGTATTTCCTTGAATTGCCGCCGGGGCGCTAATTAATTTAAAACCTCTTCCCACTCCGGCGCTTACCAAAGGCATGCGGTAAATTTAGGCCTGCGCTTATAAATTTGAGTGTGATATAAGGATACCATCATGAAAAGCACATTTAATAAAAAAAACTTTATTATGGTCTTACCTTTACTTGTAAATGAAGTCCATGCGCAGCTCCTTCTGATCAAAAGCATCGATAGATTGTTTATAGAGGTCTTCCTTATCTTTCTTCAGTTTTAAAAGTCTCTGTCTCGATGGAGATCTTCCTTTATTACCTCCTGCTTTGATTGAAAGTCCAGTTTAGAAAACTGTTTTATTTTAGATATGTAATCCTCCATGTTAAAAGTGCAAGCGAGAGGAAAAAATAAACGATCGCTGCTCACTCTTGCTGCTTGTTGTCACTTTTTCTGCAGCCGAGTAGTCGCAAGAAGGATCACTAGCGCCCTCTACCACCAGGAGGCTGGAGTCATTTAATGACTCATATTTGACACACGCAGCTACGGTATATTAATAAAACATAGCTGCTTACTGTTCTTTTTAGCATATTCAATAGCTTGGAACTTAAATCCTACTGAATAGCTCTTAATCTGCAATTTCAATTTATTCAAATTAGCCTCCTCCATTTTGAAAATGATGACAGGTGAGATGTCACCTAATTATTTTGCGAAACGAGTTTGACCCGGCAGTAATTCTAGACATGCGGTAATAAAAATAATATTTTATCGAAACGAGTTTGACCCAGCGTTAATCCTGAGCTGGCGGTAATACTAAGCATGCGCTAATTATTTTGCGAAACGAGTTTGACCCGGCAGTAATTCTAGGCAGGCGCATACTATATACCCGGCGGCAATTCAAGGAAATACGGTATTTCAACGGGCGGGGCTGCTTTAAGATGAGTATTGGGAATTACGATCTTGTTGGTGAAAGGCAATGTGACGGCAGGTTGAGGTACCACTGTAATTGTGTAGTACTTGCAAAGGAGGGCTAGTATTGGTCAAAGTGCGCGTGTAAAGTGTGGTCTCTCACGTGTCCTTCCGTAGCCTTAAATGCTCAAAGGCCAGGAGGCCACGCGAGTTTAGTGACAAGAGCACGTCACGACCCTGCATGATGTCCAATCGGAATGGGCGGGCACTGACAATGACCCTTTGAGAATCCACCCCCAGGGACAGAACCACTCCGTTCTCATCCTGAGACAAGAGGGACAGGCTGGGGAAGAGAGAGGGGAGAAAGTCAAGTCAAATCATTGGGCTAAAACAGCACAACTGTGCCTGGTGTGAGAAAAAACATTCACAGCGTCATGGTCTCAGTATGATGAAACAATGTCAACCTTTGACCGCTCAGACCCAGTTTCAATTGAAGACTATAATGATACCATAGAGCGAAATCCCAACTCCATGTTCCTCAGTAATGTGACACAGGAGGAAATAGTAACAATCATGAAAAAATTTAAATCTAAGACTTCAACTGATTGTAAAGGAAATGATATGGAAACGATAAAAAAAAAAAGGTTATTGAAGAGATCTCAGGACCATTAATGTATATTAGTAACCTATCATTTCAAACAGGTACATTTGCAAACAAAATGAAAATAGCTAAAGTTGCACCAATTTATAAGACTGGAGACAAACATCTATTTACAAATTATAGACCTGTTTCTTTACTTCTAAAATTTTCAAAAATCATTGAAAAACTGTTCAGTAACAGATTAAAGAATTTCATAAATAAAAAAAGAATACTCATAGAGAACCAATATGGATACAGAGCTAATGTTTCAACTTTAATAGCTTTAATTGATATTACAGAAATTACCAATGCAATAGATGGTAAAAATGTGCGGCAGCAGTGCTTATGGATCTAGCTAAAGCATTTGACACAATTAATCACAATATTTTAATCAAAAAACTAAAACTATATGACATCAGAGGGTAAGTCCTAACCTGGATAAGAAGTTATCTAACGAACAGGAAACAGTACGTGAAACTAGGCGAACACACTTCTACAGCGCTAAATATATCCTGTGGTGTACCTCAGGAATCAATACTAGGACCTAAATTATTCAATCTCTATTTAAATGACATTTGTAAAGTTACAAGAGATTCAAAGATAGTATTATTTGCGGATGATACAACAGCATTTTGTTCAGGAGAGAACACACAGAAGGTAATACAAATAATAACAGAAGAAATGAGCAAATTAAAAAAATGGTTTGACAAAAACAGACTATCATTGAATCTCAGTAAAACTAAAATAATGCTATTTGGTAACAGTAGAAGAGAAATTCAAACACAAATACAAATAGACGGAATAGAAATTGAAAGAGTAAATGAAACCAAATTTCTAGGTATGATTGATTGATGATAAATTGAACTGGAAAGCTCATGTAAAAAATATGCAACACAAAGTAGCAAGAAACACGTCAATAATGAATAAATATGTTCTAGACCAAAAATCACTTCATATTCTCTACTGCTCACTAGTGTTACCATATCTGAGTTACTGTGTTGAAATATGGGGAAATAATTACAAAAGTACACTTCATTCACTAACAGTGTTACAAAAAAGATTGGTTAAAATAATACATAATGTTGGATACAGAGAACATACAAATCCTTTATTTATTCAATCAAAGATACTGAAATTCCACGACATAGTGAATTTGCAAACAGCTCAAATTATACACAAAGCAAACTATAACCTGCTTCCCAAGAATATACAACAATTCTTCTCAACAAAAGAGGATAAATATAATCTTAGAGAAAATTGTAACTTCAAACATTTGTACGCACGTACAACACTTAAGACCTTCAGTATATCAGTATGTGGAATTAAATTATGGAATGGATTAAGCATAGAAATCAAACAATGTACTAATATGATCCACTTAAAGAAACTCTTCAAACTTAAAGTGCTTACAAAGTACAAAAAATAAGACACATGGTAAATATTCTGAATTTATTCATCCATTCATTCTAAAAATAATCTTACTTATCTCATCGTATGAAATAAAACTTACTTCAACCAATTATTTATTTATTTATTTTTATTGTGATACTTATGGAGTATATTGTGAAGACATTGAGAACAGGAAGTGAACAAAAGTTTTAGCAACTGTTATGTAAAAGAAAAGGGGTAGGATTAAATAAGCTCTGCTTCTTCCTACTCCTTTTTGAACATGTTGAAAAGAGAAACTGGAAATTGTGATGTATCATGTTGTATGCTTGCATGTTCCAAATAAACTCAGTCAACCAATACCAGGGAAACTTACGGCTCTGTCGGCGGCTCTCTGATGAGCACGTCTGGGACCTCGTAGCGAGGCTTCAGTGGCTTCAGCTCATTAATCTTCACCCTGGTTATGTTTCCCTGGAGGCGATAGAGTTCCAGCAAGAGACGCACCTGCGAGAAAGGACAGATTTTGAGGAGGCAGAAGCCATTAGAATTGAATATGTGGAATCCAACATTAAAAAAAGAACTAAACACTTATTTAATAATACCACCTTAACATTTGACAACCAAAAAATTATACACCATTTAATAACACCACCTTAAAGGCCTACTGAAATTCAATTTTCTTATTTAAACAGGGATAGCAGGTCCATTATATGTGTCATACTTGATCATTTCGTGATATTGCCATATTTTTGCTGAAAGTATTTAGTAGAGAACATCGACGATAATGTTCGCAACTTTTGGTGCTGATAAAAAAGCCTTGCCTGTACCGGAAGTAGCAGACAATATGCGTGTGGCGTCACAGGTTGTGGAGCTCCTCACATCTGAACATTGTTTACAATCATGGCCACCAGCAGCGAGAGCGATTCGGACCGAGAAAGCAACGATTTCCCCATTAATTTGAGCGAGGATGAAAGATTCGTGGATGAGGAAAGTGAGAGCCATACCGCTTTGGCCCCGACGCTGACGGTCAGGAGGACGCCTATTGATGCTGGAGTAGCACACGACATAGATCGCCTTCAGAATACAGAATGGTAAAATGTTTTTTATTAATACACATAGTACACTGTACTTTGTGTGTGTGGTCCAATCCAACCGTGTTCGCTTGACATCTCTGTTCAATAGTAAAGCTTGACTGTCATCTTTCGGGAATGAAAACAATGAAACACCGGCTGTGTTTGTGGGGCTAAAGCTGGCCGCAGTACAACGCTTCCCACCTACAGCTTTCTTCTTTGATGTCTCCATTATTAATTGAACAAATTGCAAAAGATTGAGCAACACAGAAGTCCAAAATACTGTGGAATTTTGCGATGAAAACAGACGACGTAAATGCTGGGAACGATGCTAGAACAAAATGTCCTCTACAATCTGTGACGTCACGCGCACACGTCATCGTACCGAGACGTCTCAGCAGGATATTTCGGCGCGACATTTAAAAACTACAATTTAGTAAACTAACCCGGCCGTATTGGCATGTGTTGCAATGTTAAGATTTCATCATTGATATATAAACTATCAGACTGCGTGGTCGGAAGTAGTGGCTTTCAGTAGGCCTTTAACATTTGACAACCAAACAATTATACACCTATTTAATAATATTGATTGATTGAAACTTGTATTAGTAGATTGCACAGTACAGTACATATTCCGTACAATTGACCACTAAATGGTAACACCCGAATAAGTTTTTCAACCTGTTTAAGTCGGGGTCCACGTTAATCAATTCATGGTATATACCACCTTAACATTTGACAACCAAACAATTATACACCTATTTAATAATGTCACCTCGCTGGAGGGGGGGAGCCAGAGCTGGTGCGGAGGTGGAGAAGTTCCGGCTGGACATAGTCGGACTCACTTCGATGCACAGCAAGGGCTCTGGAACCAGTTCTATCAAGAGGGTTCTGGACTCTCTTCCACTCTGGCGTAACACGCAGTGAGAGGCGATGGGCTGAGGTGGCGATTCCTGTTATCCCCCGGTTCAAAGCCTGCACGTTGCACTTAAACCCAGTAGACGAGAGGGTCGCTTCCCTCCGCCTTTAGGTGGGGGGACGGGTCCTGACTGTTGTTTGTGCTGATGCACCAAACAGCAGCTCAGAGTACCCACCCTTTTTGGATTCCCTTGAGGGAGTACTGGAGAGTACTCTCCGAATGACTCCCTTGTTCTGCTGGAGGACTTCAACGCTCATGTTGGCAACGACTGTAAAACCTGGAGAGGTGTGATTGGGAAAAACGGCCACCCGGATGTGAACCAGAGTGTTTTTTTTTTGTTTTGGACTTTTGTGCTCGTCACAGATTGTCCATAACAAACAGCATGTTCAAACATAAGGGTGTCCATATGTGCACTTGGCACCAGGACACTCAAGACTGCAGTTGCATGATCGACTTTGTAGTTGTATCATCGGATTTGCGGTCTTATGTGAGGGTCTGCTGGGAACGTCTAGCAGAGTTTTCTGTCAGAGAGCGTTTCAATTCCCATCTCCGGAAAAACTTTGAATATGTCACAAGGGAGGCACTGGACATTGAGTCCGAGTGGACCATGTTCTGTGCCTCTATTGTCGAGGCAGCTGGAGCTGTGGCCACAAGGTGGTTGGTGCCTGTCTTGAAGGTAATCCTAGAACCCGCTGGTGAGGGATGTTGTTAAGCTAAAGAAAAGAGTCCTATCGGGTCTTTTTGGTTTATGCGACTCCAGAGGCAGCGGACAGGTAGACAGGCCAAGCGGTGTGCAGCTTTGACGGTCAGGGAGACAAAAACTCGGACATGGGAGGAGTTCGGGGAAGCCATGGAAAACGACTTCTGGACAGCGTCGAAGTGATTCTGGACCACCATCCGCTGCCTCAGGAAAGGGGAAGCACTGCACTGTCAACAGCGTGTATGGTGAGGATGGTGTTCTGCTGACCTCGACTGCAGATGTTGTGGATCGGTGGAGAGAATACTTAGAAGACCTCTTCAATTCCACCAACACAGCTTCCTATGAGGAAGCAGTGCCTGGGGAATCTGTGGTAGGCTCTCTTATTTCTGGGGCTGAGGTTGCCGAGGTAGTTAAAAAGCTCCTCGGTGGCAAAGCCCCGGGGGACGATGAGATCCGCCCGGAGTTCCTTAAAGCTCTGGATGCTGTGGGGCTGTCTTGGGTGGCAAGACTGCAAGATCGCGTGGACATCAGGGGCGGTATCTCTGGATTGGCAGATCGGGGTGGTGGTTCCTCTCTTTAAGAAGGGGAACGGGAGGGTGTGTTCCAACTATCGTGGGATCACACTCCTCAGCCTTCCCGGTATGTCAGACCTTGGATTCAGGAGGAACAGTGTGGTTTTCTATCTGGTAGTGGAACGGTGGATCAGCTTCATACTGTCAGCAGGATCCTTGAGAGTGCATGGGAGTTTTCGTGTCCCCCAGCAAGTCCTGTGTCCTTGATCGGTTCGCAGCAGTGTGAAGTGACTGGGATGAGAATCAGCACCTACAAGTCCAAGTCCATGGTTCTCGCCCGGAAAAGAGTGAAGTGCCATCTCCGAGTTGGGGAAGAGATCTTTACCTATGTGGAGGAGTTCAAGTATCCCGGAGTCTTGTTCACGTGTGGGGGAAGAGTGGATGGTGAGATAGACAACCGGATAAGTGCGGCGTCTTCAGTAATGCGGACGCCGTATCGATCTGTTGTGGTGAAAAAGGAGCTGAGCCAGAAGGCAAAGCTCTCAATTTACCAGTCGATTTACGCTACCATCCTCACCTGGTCATGAGCTTTGGGTTATGATCCAAAGGACAAGAGTTCAAGGTTTTCACGTTGTTCCAAATGGGTTGAGTTTTTTTCTTGCCCTGATATGGGATTGGAACTGTGGATGTGGGTGTGGCTTGTGTAGCCCTTTGGAACATTTGTGATAAGGGCTTTTTAAGTAAATGTTGACTGATTGATTTAAACAGGCCCTCAAGTTAGGTTAGTCTAGTCACCACTTAGGGCATTTGTAGCTAAATTACGCTACATTCCAAGACCACTTAGCAACTTTTTTTCCTCAAAAGCGATGAGCGACACATCTAGCAAATTTTTGGTATGTTTTGGAGACATGTAGTGCCAGCTACAGTCAGAGCAGGGAGGAGATATCATTGCAACTTCCCATTACTATTGTTCACGTTAATAGTCACTTAATTAATTGATAATTGTCAGTCAATACATTTGGTTTGTTTGTGAATGTCACAACCCCTCAGGGTTTTGATCATATTTCATACTCTAACATTTAAAAACGCAGCACAAAATTAATTCTAATTAATTCCAGGAACTGCGTAACAAATCCAGTCCTATGTCCTCGCTCCTAAATATTCCAAAGTCAACTTTATTCTAAGAAAAGTGAAGATCCATCCATCCATCCATCATCTTCCGCTTATCCGAGGTCGGGTCGCGGGGGCAACAGCCTAAGCAGGGAAACCCAGACTTCCCTCTCCCCAGCCACTTCGTCTAGCTCTTCCCGGGGGATCCCGAGGCGTTCCCAGGCCAGCCGGGAGACATAGTCTTCCCAACGTGTCCTGGGTCTTCCCCGTGGCCTCCTACCGGTTGGACGTGCCCTAAACACCTCCCTAGGGAGGCGTTCGGGTGGCATCCTGACCAGATGCCCGAACCACCTCATCTGGCTCCTCTCGATGTGAAGGAGCAGCGGCTTTACTTTGAGTTCCTCCCGGATGGCAGAGCTTCTCACCCTATCTCTAAGGGAGAGCCCCGCCACACGGCGGAGGAAACTCATTTCGGCCGCTTGTACCCGTGATCTTATCCTTTCGGTCATGACCCAAAGCTCATGACCATAGGTGAGGATGGGAACGTAGATCGACCGGTAAATTGAGAGCTTTGCCTTCCGGCTCAGCTCCTTCTTCACCACAACGGACCGGTACAACGTCCGCATTACTGAAGACGCCGCACCGATCCGCCTGTTGATCTCACGATCCACTCTTCCCTCACTCGTGAACAAGACTCCTAGGTACTTGAACTCCTCCACTTGGGGCAGGGTCTCCTCCCCAACCCGGAGATGGCACTCCACCCTTTTCCGGGCGAGAACCATGGACTCGGACTTGGAGGTGCTGATTCTCATTCCGGTCGCTTCACACTCGGCTGCGAACCGATCCAGCGAGAGCTGAAGACCCCGGTCAGATGAAGCCATCAGGACCACATCATCTGCAAAAAGCAGAGACCTAATCCTGCGGTTACCAAACCGGAACCCCTCAACGCCTTGACTGCGCCTAGAAATTCTGTCCATAAAAGTTATGAACAGAATCGGTGACAAAGGACAGCCTTGGCGGAGTCCAACCCTCACTGGAAATGTGTTCGACTTACTGCCGGCAATGCGGACCAAGCTCTGGCACTGATCGTACAGGGAACGGACCGCCACAATAAGACAGTCCGATACCCCATACTCTCTGAGCACTCCCCACAGGACTTCCCGAGGGACACGGTCGAATGCCTTCTCCAAGTCCACAAAGCACATGTAGACTGGTTGGGCAAACTCCCATGCACCCTCAAGAACCCTGCCGAGAGTATAGAGCTGGTCCACAGTTCCACGACCAGGACGAAAACCACACTGTTCCTCCTGAATCCGAGGTTCGACTATCCGACGTAGCCTCCTCTCCAGTACACCTGAATAAACCTTACCGGGAAGGCTGAGGAGTGTGATCCCACGATAGTTGGAACACACCCTCCGGTCCCCCTTTTTGAAGAGAGGAACCACCACCCCGGTCTGCCAATCCAGAGGTACCGCCCCCGATGTCCACGCGATGCTGCAAAGTCTTGTCAACCAAGACAGCCCCACAGCATCCAGAGCCTTAAGGAACTCCGGGCGGATCTCGTCCACCCCTGGGGCCTTGCCACTGAGGAGCTTTTTAACTACCTCAGCGACCTCAGCCCCAGAAATAGGAGAGTCCACCACAGATTCCCCAGGCACTGCTTCCTCATAGGAAGACGTGTTGGTGGGATTGAGGAGGTCTTCGAAGTATTCCTTCCACCTGTCCACAACATCCGCAGTCGAGGTCAGCAGAACACCATCCGCACCATACACGGTGTTGATAGTGCACTGCTTCCCCTTCCTGAGGCGGCGGACGGTGGTCCAGAATCGCTTCGAAGCCGTCCGGAAGTCGTTTTCCATAGCTTCCCCGAACTCTTCCCATGTCCGAGTTTTTGCCTCCGCGACCGCTGAAGCTGCACACCGCTTGGCCTGTCGGTACCTGTCCACTGCCTCCGGAGTCCTATGAGTCAAAAGGACCCGATAGGACTCCTTCTTCAGCTTGACGGCATCCCTCACCGCTGGTGTCCACCAGGGGGTTTTAGGATTGCCGCCCCGACAGGCACCAACTACCTTGCGGCCACAGCTCCGATCTGCCGCCTCGACAATAGAGGTGCGGAACATGGTCCACTCGGACTCAATGTCCAGCACCTCCCTCGTGACATGTTCAAAGTTCTTCCGGAGGTGGGAATTGAAACTTTGTCTGACAGGAGACTCTGCCAGACGTTCCCAGCAGACCCTCACAATGCGTTTGGGCCTCCCAGGTCTGTCCGGCATCCTCCCCCACCATCGCAGCCAACTCACCACCAGGTGGTGATCGGTAGAAAGCTCCGCCCCTCTCTTCACCCGAGTGTCCATAACATGAGGCCGCAAATCCGATGACACAACTACAAAGTCGATCATGGAACTGCGGCCTAGGGTGTCCTGGTGCCAAGTGCACATATGGACACCCTTATGTTTGAACATGGTGTTCGTTATGGACAAACTGTGACGAGCACAAAAGTCCAATAACAAAACACCACTCGGGTTCAGATCCGGGCGGCCATTCTTCCCAATCACGCCTCTCCAGGTTTCACTGTCGTTGCCAACGTGAGCGTTGAAGTCTCCCAGTAGGACAAGGGAATCACCCGGGGGAGCACTTTCCAGTACTCCCTCGAGCGTTCCCAAAAAGGGTGGGTACTCTGAACTGCTGTTTGGTGCATAAGCACAAACAACAGTCAGGACCCGTCCCCCCACCCGAAGGCGGAGGGAGGCTACCCTTTCGTCCACCGGGTTAAACTCCAACGTACAGGCTTTGAGTCGGGGGGAAACAAGAATTGCCACCCCAGCCCGTCGCCTCTCACTGCCGGCAACGCCAGAGTGGAAGAGGGTCCAATCCCCCTCGAGAGAAGTGGTTCCAGAGCCCTTGCTGTGCATCGAAGTGAGTCCGACTATATCCAGCCGGAATTTCTCGACTTCGCGCACTAGCTCAGGCTCTTTCCCCCCCAGTGACGTGACGTTCCACGTCCCAAGAGCTAGCTTCTGTAGCCGAGGATCGGACCGCCAAGTGCCCTGCCTTCGGCTGTCGCCCAGCTCACAATGCACCCGACCTCTATGGCCCCTGCTATGGGTGGTGAGCCCATTGGAGGGGTGACCCACGTTGCCTCTTCGGGCTGTGCCCGGCCGGGCCCCATGGGAACAGGCCCGGCCACCAGGCGCTCGCCATCGTGCCCCACCTCCGGGCCTGGCTCCAGAGGGGGGCCCCGGTGACCCGCGTCCGGGCGAGGGAAATCTGGGTCCATGATGTTTCTTCTTCATATAGGTCTTCGAGCTGCTCTTTGTCTGATCCCTCACCTAGAACCTGTTTGCCTTGGGAGACCCTACCAGGGGGCTTTATGCCCCCGGACAACATAGCTCCTAGGATCATTGGGACACGCAAACTCCTCTACCACGATAAGGTTGCAGCTCAGAGAGGAAGTGAAGAGTTTGGGAAAAACAGCAAGTCAGCCACCTAGTGGTAGGCCACGTAAACTGACAGAGAGGTCCAAATAGTGCAAAGACTTTCTGCACAGTCAGTTGCTACACAGCTCCAAACTTCATGTGACCTTCCAATTAACCCACGTACAGTACGCAGAGAGTTTCATGGAATGGGTTTCCATGGCCGAGCAGCTGCCTCTAAGCCATACCTCATCAAGTCCAATGCAAAGCGTGGGATGCAGTGGTGTAAAGCACATCGCCACTGGACTCTAGAGCACTGGAGACGCGTTCTCTGGACTGATGAATCACACTTTTCCGTCTGGCAATCTGATGGACCAGTCTGGCTTTGGAGGTTGCCAGGAGAATGCTACATTTTGGACTGCTTTGTGCCGAGTGTGACATTTGGCGGAGGAGGAATTACGGTGTGGGGTTTTTTTTTCGGGAGTTGGGCTTGGCCGCTTAGTTCCAGTGAAAGGAACTTTGAATGATCCGGGATACCAAAACATTTTGGACAATTCTATGTGGCAACAGTTTGGAGTGGGCCCCTTCCTTTTCCAACATGACTGTGCACAAAGCAAGGTCCATAAAGACATGGATGTCAATGGAGACTGAGAGCCAGGCCTTCTCCACCAACATCAGTGTGTAACCTCACCAATGTGCTTTTAGAAAAATGGTGGGAAATTCCTATAAACACATTACGCAACATTGTGGACAGCCATCCGCAGAAGAGTTGAAGCGGTGATAGGATAGCAATAAAGAAGGAACTCATTGACTATAGGGCGAACCACAATGGCGGTATCGCGTTAAAGGGGAACTTATCACCAAACCTATGCAAGTGTCAATATATACCTTGATGTTGCAGAAAAAAGACCATGTATTTTTTTAACCAATTTCCGAACACTAAACGGGTGAATTTTGGCGAATTAAACGCCTTTCTGTTTATCGCTCTGGAGGGGATGACGTCAGAATGTGACATCGCCAAGGTAATACAGCCGCCATTTTCATTTTCAACACATTACAAACACCGGGTCTCAGCTCTGTTATTTTCAGTTTTTTCAAATATTTTTTGAAACCTTGGAGACATCATGCCTCGTCGGTGTGTTGTCGGAGGGTGTGACAACACTAACAGGGAGGGATTCAAATTGCACCACTGGCAAGAAATCTGCCGCCAGACCCCCATTGAATGTGCCAGAGTGTCTCCACATTTTACCTGCGATGCTAAGACAGACATGGCACAGAGATGTGTGGATAACCTGCAGATGCATTTGCAACGATTAAGTCAACGAAATCACAAAGGTGAGTTTTGTTGATGTTGTTGACTTATGTGCTAATCAGACATATTTGGTCTTGGCATGACTGCCAGCTAATCCATGCTAACATGCTATGCTAATCGATGCTAACATGCTATTTACGCTGGCTGTATGTACATTTGAAACTAGATATCCACATTTAATGCAAAACAATCACTTACCAATCAACGGATTTAAGTTGCTCCAGTGTCACAAGATGCGAAAGTCCTGATCGTTTGGTCCGCACATTTTACCGGCGATGCTAATAAGGCAGCCATGCTATGGGCCACTTCATTAGGTACACCCATGCTATGGCCGAATAGCGTCAATAGCTATTCGCTCAATATCTTCAATTTCTTCTTCAATTTTGTTTTCGCTATCTGCCTCCATACTCCGACCATCTGTTTCAATACATGCGTAATCTGTTGAATCGCTTAAGCCGCTGAAATCCGAGTCTGAATCCGAGCTAATGTCGCTATATATTGCTGTGGTAACCGCCATGTTGTTTGTATTGGCAGCCCTGTATGACGTCACAGGAAAATGGAACGTGGTTTCGAAGATAGCGAATATAAGGCACTTTAAAGCTTTATTTAGGGATATTCCGGGACTGGTAAAATTTTGAAAAAAACTTTGAATAATAAAACAAGCCACAGGGAACTGATTTTTATTGTGTTTAACCATTTTGAAATTGTGATAATGTTCCCCTTTTAGCTCTCTGGGTAAAACTTCCCCGTATATGGACATATCCACAGACCAGATAGGATATAAAACATCCCAGGGCACAGCATATTCCCAAACGGCTCTTTTGGGGAAAGTATACTCTGCAATGCCTTCACTGTTTGACTCCAAATGTTATCTAAAACAAACATAAGCCAGTACCATTACGTTAGATTCAGGTTGTTTGTTGCATAATAGGGCCCCTTTTGGGGTCTTTTGAGATAAGAGTGCTTTCTCTGCTAATTGTCATGCTTTGTGAAGCAAGCAAAACATTGAGTTACAAGCATCCCCGCCATTAAATGTCAGTGAACTAGAGATGCGCGGATAGGCAATTATATCATCCGCAACCGCATCACTAAAGTCGTCATCAAACCCACACCCGCCCGCCACCCGCCTGTTGTTATATATCTAATATAGACGATGCAAGGCATTAGTGAGGTTAAAAAGTGTAACTCTCTCCAAATAGCACAGACACAATGGCTTTCTTAAACTTATTTATTTGAAGGCTTACTTTCCCTTCAAATTCACCGTGAAAACTGTAATGCATAAAGCACGTTACAAACGTAAAAATAATAACATGCACAGCATGTGGATCAAACATTTTTCCAAGTAAAATACCAACAAATGACAAACAAACACCTCGTTGGCCATACCCGGAAGTAGCTTCCTTACACCCGTCGACAGACCAAACGAGACACTTCAAAATAAAAGTATGCCCACATACTGTTTCAAAGAGTGCTGCTCGTTTTTCGTATGTGGGTAACATTTAACTATTTATAAATGGTTGATTTCTATAGGCTAGTAAGGTAAAGTGTTGTACCTGACAAGTTTGGGCTACCTTGCTTCTGCAGCCTTCATCAGAGATGTCACGTGATGTTAGCGTGATGTTGTCTGTGACGTGATATATGGATTGTACCATCAGGTGTTGTCAGGTACAACGCTTTACCTACTAGCCTATATAAATCAACCATTTATAAATACACGTCAGCAGGCTCAATGAACCTCTTCAACATAACATTTAACTATGTATAATGTAGCGGCTGGCTACGGGGTGTTAGCCAATGACTTTGGCTGGGGGGCGGGACTTCCGGGAGAGATAGAGGGAAGTGAGAGTTCGAGTTGTCCCGGGAAAAGCGTTAGAGACATTAGAGCTGTTGTGTGGTTGTGTTACATCTTGTGCAATAAAGACAAAACAAACGAAGAAGTTTTATGAGCCTACATTCCTGGGATTATTACAATATATATTTCCGAATTGGTTCAACCGCCACTTGCCCGAATCTATTTAAAATCTATTTTTTCGTCATGTTACCCGACCGAGCCGCGGTTTATCCGGGGACTCCGCGGTTGTGACCGCAAAAAGCGCATCTCTACAGTGAACCCTGTAAGAAAACCTCTGGTCTTAGTCCCTAGCATTGGATTTGAGCTAAACATGGCCATAGGTGTGTGTGAGTGTGGAGGACAGTGCTGAAAAGAAGAACTGGATGATGCTCACTGAATTAAAAGGAGAAATCCTTAAAAACCTGACAGAGTTACCAACTTTGCAAAGAAATTAGAGTGTATCCCAGCTAGTCCGCACCATACCGAAGTAGAATGAGTCCAAAGCTAACCAAGACTCTTAAAATAACATCTTAATGTTGAACATTTATCCATGAAAAAAGGGAAAAGCTGCTGATTGTTAGTGTTTGACGGAGAAGAAGCTGGAAGTAAGCAAATGCTGTACATAATTCCTACATTGCTTAGAAAACTAGTTGTTTGTGCCTCATTCTCTTGTATTGTTCTTATACATAATGTATATACGTTTGCTTTTGTTGGTTGTTACATGTTAAAGCTGTGGTGTTTTGCTGGGGCCAAGTGTTGATTTCATGAGAGATGTTGATTTAGGATACAAGTGTTTCCAGTTAAGAGCGCAGTCACGGAACCAATGAAGTTCTTAAGTAACTACTGTATTATTGTAGTAAGTATACCATTTCCTGGTGTTGTAGCATTGTGACAGGGACACAAAATTAGAAACAGCCCTCAGAAGGATGCAAACTACAAACCCCGTTTCCATATGAGTTGGGAATTTGTGTTAGATGTAAATATAAACGTAATATAATGATTTGCAAATCCTTTTCAACCCATATTCAGTTGAATATGCTACAAAGACAACATGTTTGATGTTCAAACTGATAAACATTTTTTTTTGCAAATAATCATTAACTTTAGAATTTGATGCCAGCAACACGTGACAAAGAAGTTGGGAAAGGTGGCAATAAATACTGATAAAGTTGAGGAATGCTCATCAAACACTTATTTGGAACATCCCACAGGTGTGCAGGCTAATTGGGAACAGGTGGGTGCCATGATTGGGTATAAAAACAGCTTCCCAAAAAATGCTCAGTCCTTCACAAGAAAGGATGGGGCGAGGTACACCCCTTTGTCCACAACTGCGTGAGCAAATAGTCAAACAGTTTAAGAACATTTCTCAAAGTGCAATTGCAAGAAATTTAGGGATTTCAACATCTACGGTCCATAATATCATCAAAAGGTTCAGAGAATCTGGAGAAATCACTCCACGTAAGCGGCATGGCCGGAAACCAACATTGAATGACCGTGACCTTCGATCCCTTAAAAGGCAGTGTATCAAAAACCGACATCAATCTCTAAAGGATATCACCACAGGGGCTCAGGAACACTTCAGAAACCACTGTCACTAAATACAGTTGGTCGCTACATCTGTAAGTGCAAGTTAAAGCTCTACTATGCAAAGCGAAAACCTTTTGTCAACAACATCCAGGAACGCCGCCGGCTTCTCTGGGCTCGAGATCATCTAAGATGGACTGATTTAAAGTGGAAAAGTGTTCTGTTGTCTGACAAGTCCACATTTCAAATTGTTTTTGGAAATATTCGACATTGTGTCATCCGGACCAAAGGGGAAGCGAACCATCCAGACTGTTATCGATGCAAAGTTCAAAAGCCAGCATCTGTGATGGTATGGGGGTGCATTAGTGCCCAAGGCATGGGTAACTTACACATCTGTGAAGGCACAATTAATGCTGAAAGGTACATACAGGTTTTGGAACAACATATGCTGCCATCCAAGCGCCGTCTTTTTCATGGACGGCCCTGCTTATTTCAGTTAGACAATGCCAAGCCACATTTAGCACATGTTACAACAGTGTGGCTTCGTAGTAAAAGAGTGCAGGTACTTTCCTGGCCCGGCTGCAGTCCACACCTGTCTCCCATGGAAAATGTGTGGCGCATTATGAAGCGTAAAATAGGACAGCGGAGACCCCGGACTGTTGAACAACTGAAGCTCTACATAAAACAAGAATGGTAAAGAATTCCACTCTCAAAGCTTCCACAATTAGTTTCCTCAGTTCCCAAACGTTTATTGAGTGCTGTTGAACAAAAAGGTGATCTAACACAGTGGTGAACATGCCCTTTCCCAACTACTTTGGCACGTGTTGCAGCCATGAAATTCTATGTTTATTATTTGCAACAAAAAAAAATAAAGTTTGAGTTTGAACATCAAATATCTTGTCTTTGTAGTGCATTCAACTGAATATGGTTTGAAAAGAATTTGCAAATCATTGTATTCCGTTTATATTTACATCTAACACAATTTCCCAACTATTATGGAAATGGGGTTTGTACAACCAGAATAACAAAGTTGTTAACGCCATACCTAAATGCTGATTTTTTTTTGACAGCTCTATCCAATGTCTTAAATGAATATTACCTAAAGTCAAGCTCAATTGTTTGTTTCACCTTGTTCTTGTCATTCTTGAGCTGCAGGGTGAGTCTGGTGTTGGTTAGCTCCATGGTCTCCAGCAGGGCTCGATAGGGAGACTCGCCAGGCTTCAACGCCCGCTGGCGCCTGAAAATCAAAGGAGTTACTAAATGTGACGCTACCATAGTTCCCATGATCGCACTAGACTCACTTGCAGAAGGCACTCTGGTCACAGGATTTGAAGTTGGCCCTGTCCACAGCCAGTGTAGCAGTCAGAGACACAGCAAGCCACAGCAGCAGGACGGACGCCATCCTGCCAAATTCCAGAGAACACCTGAAGCTCGGCATTGATTCACTGCTCATTTCAGTCCCATTTCAGAGCTGTGTGTGAATGTGAATGTGAGCTGTGTGGTTTTTTCCCCCATTTACACTAAGGCCATGTCAACACTAAGTCCTTTAATTATTTAGCCTAAGACCAGTTTCCGCCACACCAAACCAGCGTTTAAGGTCTCCCTCCTCGGACACATTTTTACACGGGTAAGTCAGCCGTGTAATTGTTGAATCTCCGGCACTTAGCTTTGTTTGGACTCATTGATCATTTACAAAGTGAGTTCCGAGAGGACGTGGCGCCAGAAAGACCCCGCCCACACAGGATATCTATGGTTCTGTCTCCCTGTAATGTTTGATTCTGTTCGGTCTCCCTGTACTGTTTGATCAAGTTCTGTCTCCCTGTAATGTTTGATCCTGTTCTGTCTCCCTGTAATGTTTGATCCTGTTCTGTCTCCCTGTAATGTTTGATCAAGTTCTGTCTCCCTGTAATGTTTGATCATGTTCTGTCTACCTGTAATGTTTGATCATGTTTTGTCTCCCTGTAATGTTTGATCATGTTCTGTTTCCCTGTAATGTTTGATCCTGTTCTGTCTCCCTGTAATGTTTGGTCGTGTTGTCTCCCTGTAATGTTTGATCCTGTTCTGTCTCCCTGTAATGTTTGGTCGTGTTCTGTCTCCCTGTAATGTTTGACCATGTTCTGTCTCCCTGTAATGTTTGACCATGTTCTGTCTCCCTGTAATGTTTGACCATGTTCTGTCTCCCTGTAATGTTTGATCATGTTCTGTCTCCCTGTAATGTTTGACCATGTTCTGTCTCCCTGTAATGTTTGACCATGTTCTGTCTCCCTGTAATGTTTGATCATGTTCTGTCTCCCTGTAATGTTTGACCATGTTCTGTCTCCCTGTAATGTTTGATCATGTTCTGTCTACCTGTAATGTTTGATCATGTTTTGTCTCCCTGTAATGTTTGATCATGTTCTGTTTCCCTGTAATGTTTGGTCGTGTTGTCTCCCTGTAATGTTTGATCCTGTTCTGTCTCCCTGTAATGTTTGGTCGTGTTCTGTCTCCCTGTAATGTTTGACCATGTTCTGTCTCCCTGTAATGTTTGATCATATTCTGTCTACCTGTAATGTTTGATCATGTTTTGTCTCCCTGTAATGTTTGATCATGTTCCGTTTCCCTGTAATGCTTGATCCTGTTCTGTCTCCCTGTAATGTTTGGTCGTGTTGTCTCCCTGTAATGTTTGGTCGTGCTGTCTCCCTGTAATGTTTGGTCGTGTTGTCTCCCTGTAATGTTTGGTCGTGTTGTCTCCCTGTAATGTTTGATCCTGTTCTGTCTCCCTGTAATGTTTGGTCGTGTTCTGTCTCCCTGTAATGTTTGACCATGTTCTGTCTCCCTGTAATGTTTGACCATGTTCTGTCTCCCTGTAATGTTTGATCATGTTCTGTCTCCCTGTAATGTTTGACCATGTTCTGTCTCCCTGCAATGTTTGGTCGTGTTCCGTCTCCCTGTAATGTTTGACCATGTTCTGTCTCCCTGTAATGTTTGACCATGTTCTGTCTCCCTGTAATGTTTGATCATGTTCTGTCTCCCTGTAATGTTTGATCATGTTCTGTCTCCCTGTAATGTTTGTCTGCTCTTGAATGAGATTGTGCTGAAAATTTGAATTTCCCCTCAGGGAGTAATAAAGTACTCGTGATTCTGATTTCGCTCTCATTGCATTGCAAAACACACCCTCAATGAACAGCCGACAGGAAATGTACCAGACGATTCATCCATCCATCCATTTCCTACCGCTTGTCCCTTTCGGGGTTCAACCATAATTAAAAATGACACGAACATTTTGTAAGAGCAGCTTGTTGTTTTAAAGCCATTCAGACCAGGACCTTCATCACCACCAGTCGAGTAAAGACGACTTTGAAAGTGAAAATGATTTTGGAAAAAAAGAAGTGTGAGACAATCGCCATTGAAAGACATCCTTGCTAGCTAGCTCGCCTGCTAAGTCAACGGCGAGGCTGTCCAACTGTCTCTGCTGGAGACACTAACTTCCATTATTGCCGTCCGCGGTAGAAACGAGCCACAAAGGCCGGGTTGAGGCACGTTGTCGAGGGATGAAAGTCACAATGATACAGCCTCAAAGTCTTACCTCTCCGGGAAGGCCGCCATCTTGTCCAAGGATCTCTGTGACTCCGCCCCTGACGCCGACGATGTTCAAACTTGGGATTTTTTTTTAATTAGTCGATATAACTTATTATTTCACGCGGAGCTGACGGAAATAAGAGTTGGTAAAGCGTTTACGTGTTTCAGCGTGTGAACATGATTTGCTTTGGCGATGACGTGATTGGAGATGATTGACGTGTCCTCTCAGCAACAGACACGTCATCAACACGCCTGCGCGCGCACTCCGTCTCTAACGCTTCAAAATGTATATTTTTACATCAATATGAAGGATTTATGCAAGCACTCAATGCAAATGTAGAATGTACCATAGCAAACTCAAGTCTATTCTTGCTGACTTTGACTGGGAAACATGTTACATCAGGGGTCTCAAACACGCGGCCCGCGGGTCAATTGCGGCCCGAGAGAAGTTATTTTGCGGCCCGCAACTTGATGTGAAAATTTAATGTTGGTTTCGGCCCACGAGTTATAAATGAATGGCGCTTTATAGCGTCATATTTGTATACCCTCGATTTTTCCGGGAGACTCCCAGTTTTCAGTGCCCCTACAGAGTAATCATTCTCCCGAATTTCACCCAAAACACATTAGGGGGGCACTGCCTTTAGCGTCCTCTGCAACCCGTACAAACAGCGTTACAGTCCAGCCACATGTTGTATTTGGCTTCTGTTTACGCAGTAAGCGACTGGAAGGCATACTTGATAAACAGCCATACAGGTCACACTGAGGGTGGCCGTAAAAACAACTTTAACACTGTTACAAATATGCGTCACACTGTGAACCCACACTAAACAAGAATGACATAAATATATACAGTGGGGCAATACAAGTATTTAGTCAGCCACCGATTGTGCAAGTTCTCCCACTTAAAATGATGACAAAGGTCTGTAATTTTCATCATAGGTACACTTCAACTGTGAGAGACAGAATGTGAAAAAAAAATTCAGGAATTTTAAAGAATTTATTTCTAAATTATGGTGGAAAATAAGTATTTGGTCACTTCAAACAAGGAAGATCTCTGACTCTCACAGACCTGTAAGACCACTGATAATCTCTCTCGGTCTGGGACTCCACGCAAGATCTCGTACTGTGTGGTCAAAATGATCATGAGAACGGTGAGCAAAAATCCCAGAACCACACGGGGGGACCTGGTGAATGACCTTCAGAGAGCTGGGACCAAAGTAACAAAGGTTACCATCAGCAACACACTACGCCGACAGGGAAACAAATCCTGCAGTGCCAGACGTGTCACCCTGCTTAAGCCAGTGCATGTCCAGGCCCATCCAGGAATTCACATTGTAGAAATTTTTAAGAATTTATTTGTAAATTATGGTGGAAAATTCCAAATTATTATTCAAAACTATCACTGATGGAAGGAAGTTTTGGCTCAAAATCTCACGATACATGGCCCCATTCATTCTTTCCTTAACACGGATAATTGTCCTGTCCCCTTAGCAGAAAAACAGCCCCAAAGCATGATGTTTCCACCCCCATGCTTCACAGTAGGTATGGTGTTCTTGGGATACAACTCAGTATTCTTCTTCCTCCAAACACGACAAGTTGAGTTTATACCAAAAAGTTATATTTTGCTTTCATCTGACCACATGACATTCTCCCAATTCTCTGCTGTATCATCCATGTGCTCTTAAGCAGAGGGACACGTCTGGCACTGCAGGATTTATTTCCTGTCGGCGTAGTGTGTTACTGATGGTAACCTTTGTTACTCTGGTCCCAGCTCTCTGCAGGTCATTCACCAGGTCCCCCCGTGTGGTTCTGGGATTTTTGCTCACCATTCCCATGATCATTTTGACCCCACAGAATGAGATCTTGCGCGGAGCCCCAGATCGAGGGAGATTATCAGTGGTCTTGTATGTCTTCCATTTTCTGATAATTGCTCCCACAGTTGATTTTTTCACACCAAGCTGCTTGCCTATTGTAGATTCACTCTTCCCAGTCTGGTGCAGGTCTACAATTATTTTCCTGGTGTCCTTCGACAGCTCTTTGGTCTTGGCCATCGTGGAGTTTGGAGTCTGACTGTTTGAGGTTGTGGACAAGTGTCTTTTATACAGATAACGAGTTCAAACAGGTTCCATTAATACAGGTAACGAGTGGAGGACAGAAGAGCTTCTTAAAGAAGAAGTTACAGGTCTGTGAGAGCCAGAGATCTTCCTTGTTTGAAGTGACCAAATACTTATTTTCCACCATAATTTACAAATATATTCTTAAAAAATCCAACAATGTGAATTCCTGGATTTTTTTTTACATTCTGTCTCTCACAGTTGAAGTGTGCCTATGATGAAAATTACAGACCTCTGTCATCATTTTAAGTGGGAGAACTTGCACAATCGGTGGTTGACTAAATACTTTTTTGCCCCAATGTACGTACACTTTTGACCACCACTGTCTGTATAAATATTCGAAACTTCAACCAAAAAGCTCCCAACAGACATTAAAGGAAAACAATATTAGTGCTGCACAAAGCATTGCTAATAATAAAGTTTTTGGAAAACTTTATTAAAAAAAAAAAATACAGCTTGGATTCTTTCTCAAGTGAAGCCTCAAACCAAACTAATTAACATCACAATCTTTAACATGAAGTAGTGAGGTCATCCACAGTCCAAATAATGTCTCCCACATATTCCAGACAGAGCTTATGAGCATGGTCTTTTTTCTCCACGGCCAAGATGGAAAGAAAAATGTATCAGTCACGAGATCAATTAGAAATCCTCTCTACATGAGGCTTGTAATGACCTTGGCATGTTGCGTTAAGTGCGTGTGGCTCGCAGGAAGAGGAAAAGTGGAGTAAAAATATGGTAGAAAAAGACACAGGAAGTAGGAAAGTGAAGGAGAGCCCCCTCCTGGAGTCATGAAGCAATGTCCCTCGGAGCTGGAACCTCCAGCACTACTAGAGTCATGAAACAATGTCTCTCAAAAGCTGGAACCTCCAGTACTATTAGAGTCATGAAACAATGTCTCTCAAAAGCTGGAACCTCCAGTACTACTAGAGTCATGAAGCAATGTCCCTCAGAGCTGGAACCTCCAGCACTCCTGGAATCATGAAGCAATGTCCCTCAGAGCTGGAACCCCCAGCACTACTAGAGTCATGAAGCAATGTCTCTCAAAGCTGGAACCTCCAGAACTGCTAGTCATGAAGCAATGTCTCTCAAAGCTGGAACCTCCAGCACTACTAGAGTCATGAAGCAATGTCCCTCAGAGCTGGAACCTCCAGCACTGTTAGAGTCATGAAGCAATGTCCCTCAGAGCTGGAACCTCCAGCACTCCTGGAATCATGAAGCAATGTCCCTCAGAGCTGGAACCCCCAGCACTACTAGAGTCATGAAGCAATGTCTCTCAAAGCTGGAACCTCCAGCACTACTAGAGTCATGAAGCAATGTCCCTCAGAGCTGGAACCTCCAGCACTACTAGAGTCATGAAGCAATGTCTCTCAAAGCTGGAACCTCCAGCACTCTAGAGTCATGAAGCAATGTCTCTCAGAGCTGGAACCTCCAGCACTACTAGAGTCATGAAGCAATGTCTCTCAAAGCTGGAACCTCCAGCACTACTAGAGTCATGAAGCAATGTCTCTCAGAGCTGGAGCCTCCAGCACTGCTAGAGTCATGAAGCAATGTCCCTCAGAGCTGAAACCTCCAGCACAGGTGTCCCAGTCTGTCAATGTTCTTGTGCAGGACACTGTGGATGGGCGACACGTATCGCGCCACGTCGCCGTCCCGAGAGAAATCCCTGCAGAACAGACCTTTCTCTGGGTTGAAGATGAACTTCTGAGGCATGGGACCGTTGGCCCTCACGTATTCCCAGACGGCCAAGAGCAGCAGGCGCACCTCGAAGGGAGCCAGGTGGGCAAAGGCCTCGTGGACGTTGGCCAGCACGGGAGGCAGCAGCTGGCCCTCGCCCATGCAGGACACCAGGAGGCAGGAGGCCTGCAGGTGCCACCAGGAGTCCGTGGATGAGGCCCCGCGGCACGCCTCCCAGTGGGCCAGCAGGCTGGCCAGGAGGCCTCGCAGCATGGCCGAGCAGTAGCAGAGAGCGGGGCGCCCCGCTGCCACCACCTGAAGCAGGGGGAAGAGCACCGGGTGGGCCTCGAAGCAGCGGCGGATGTGAATGTCTCGCTCCACGGTGGTGCGGGCGTGGTCCTCTGGAGGCCAGGACAGCTCCCCGTTGGCCACGTCCGGACACACGTTCTCCACCAGGGTGACGGCCACCACTTTGGCGGCCTCGGCGTTGATGGGCTGGGGCTCGTCGGGGTCTGACGGCGTCCGCGAGCCGTTGAGACCCGAGGAGCTGCAACATTGGACCACGACAGTCAGCAGAGTCTGGATGTTCTAAAAGAGATGACCGAAACACACACACACTTTATACAGTCCTGGTCAAAAGTGTACGTACACTTGTAAAGAACATGATGTCATGTCTGTCTTAACTTTCCAATCATTTCTACAACTCTTATTTGTTTGTGATGTAGTGATTGGAGCACATACTTGTGCTCACAAAAACATTCACGAAGTTTGCTTCTTTTATGAATTAAATATGGCTCTACTGAAAATATGAGCAATCAAAAGTATACGCACACACAAAATCACTTTATTTACCACTGTAATTACCGGACTCGTGGCCAAAAAGCTCAATTTTTGTTTCATCTGACCACAGAACTTTCCTCCAGAAGGTCTTATCTTTGTCCACGTGATGTCAGAACCAAACTTCATGAATGTTTTTTGTGAGCAACATGTATGTGCTCCAATCACTACATCACAAAAAAATCAGAGTTATAGAAGAGATTGTAAAGTCAAGACAGCCATGACATGATGTTCTTTACAAACTCGGTCAAGGCATTACATTCCAAGACAAAACAGACTGGCCATGGAAAAATGTTTGAAGCCAACGGGGCTAAACATTAATTTGTGAGGTATTTGGATTATTAAAAAGGTCTAAATCAGGGGTCACCAACGCCTGTTCTAAAAATAGCTCAAATAGCAGCAGCACTTACCAGTGAGCTGCCTCTATTTTTTAAATTTCATTTATTTACTAGCAAGCTGGTCTCGCTTTGTTCGACATTTTTAATTCTAAGAGAGACAAAACTCAAATGGAATTTGAAAATCCAAGAAAATATTTTAAAGACTTGGTCTTTACTTGTTTAAATAAAGTCATTTATTTTTTTACTTTGCTTCTTATAACGACGAGTTGAGTTTATACCAAAATGGATACATGGATGATACAGCAGAGGATTGGGAGAATGTCATGTGGTCAGATGAAACCAAAATAGGACTTTTTGGTATAAACTCAACTCGTGGTGTTTGGAGGAAGAAGAATACTGAGTTAAATCCCAAGAACACCATACCTACTGTGAAGCATGGGGATGGAAACATCATGGTTTGGGGTTGTTTTTCTGCTAAGGGGACAGGATGATTTATCCGTGTTAAGGAAAGAATGAATGAGGCCATGTATCGTGAGATTTTGAGCCAAAATCTCCTTCCATCAGTGAGAGCTTTGGATGGTTGACCAGATACATATGTTCCACCATAATTTACAAATAAATTATTTAAAATTCCTACAATGTGAATTCCTGGATTTTCTTTTCATATTCTGTCTCTCACAGTTGAAGTGTACCTATGATAAAAAAATTACAGACCTCTGTCATCATTTTAAGTGGGAGAACTTGCGCAATCGCTGGCTGACTAAATACTTTTTTGCCCTACAGTATATGCTACTTAAAAATAGTAATTTGTTCCAATAATATTTCAATAGTAATTACTGCGTGACATAAACACATTTCCATACTTAAATAAGAATAACAGACCAAATTAAATGTGGCACAGACCATGTCACTTCCTGCTACTAAATAGTTACTCTATTGGCACTATTTTGATACACTTTATTAAGCATTTATTATACATTCATTTTAAGAGACTATTTTTAAGTGTTAATTGTGATTTTAGAACTTTGTTGACAATGTTTGAGTGTTTTCCATGCTTGAGTTGACATTTCCTTGACAGCTGGGGAGATTATAATCAGAGGAATGTTACATTTCAAATAAAAATGTTAACATTTAATATATATTCCGTAGGTCATAAAAATATCAATGATTATTGCTAACGATCAACATAAAAAACTTAAATCATGATACAGTTTTCAGCCCTAACTTGTAGTAATAAATATGAGCACTATATTTGTCTTTAAAGGCCTACTGAAATGAGATTTTCTTATTCAAACGGGGATAGCAGGTCCATTCTATGTGTCATACTTGATCATTTCGCAATATTGCCATATTTCTGCTGAAAGGATTTAGTAGAGAACATCGACGATAAAGTTCACAACTTTTGGTCGCTAATAAAAAAGCCTTGCGTGTACCGGAAGTAGCAGACGATGTGCGCGTGACGTCACGGGTTGTGGCGCTCCTCACATCTGAACATTGTCTACAATCATGGCCACCAGCAGCGAAAGCGATTCAGAACGAAAAAGCAAGGATTTCCCCATTAATTTGAGCGAGGATGAAAGATTTGTGGATGAGGAAAGTGAGAGTGAAGGACTAGAAAAAAAAAAGACTATACAGTGGGAGCGATTCAGATGTTATTAGACACATTTACTAGGATCATTCTGGAAAATCCCTTATCTGCTATTGTGTTACTACTGTTTTAGTGAGATTATATGGTCGTATCTGTACAACCTGATGGTCAGCCCTGCACCTTTCTGCAGCACCAGTCGACTGGTGGTGGCGATGCCCATCTCTGCCCTTCGCAAGGGACCCTCTTCAAAACACGATCTTTTAAAATGATCGCTGCATAATACACTGTACTTTGTGTGTGTGTGTGTGTGTGGTCCAATCCAATCGTGTTTGCTTGACCACTCTGTTCCATAGTAAAGCTTCACCGTCATCTTTCGGGAATGTAAACAATGAAACACCGCCTGTGTTTGTGTTGCTAAAAGCGGCCGCAATACACCGCTTCCCACCTACAGCTTTCTTCTTTGACGTCTCCATTATTCATTGAACAAATTGCAATAGATCAGCAACACAGATGTCCTGAATACTGTGTAATTATGCGATGGAAACAGACAAATTGTAGCTGTGAACGGTGCTGGAACAAGATATCCTCTACAATGCGTGACGTCACGCGTCATCATACCGCGACGTTTTAGCATGATAGTTCCGCGTGAAATTTAAAATTGCAATTTAGTAAACTAAAAAGGCTGTATTGGCATGTGTTGCAATGTTAATATTTCATCATTGATATATAAACTATCAGACTACGTGGTCGGTAGTAGTGGCTTTCAGTAGGCCTTTAATTACAGTAAACGTAATGAAACATCTCTGCCACACATTTTTAAGATTTTCTTTTTTCATATACCACAATAATATCATACTGTCGCCTTAAAGGCCTACTGAAACTCACCACGCAGTCTGATAGTTTATATATCAATGATGAAATACTAACATTGCAACACATGCCAATACGGCCTTTTTAGTTTACTAAATTGCAATTTTAAATTTCCCGCGAAGTGTCGTGTTGAAAACGTCGCGGAATGATGACACGTATGATGACGCGTGCGTTTGACGTCTCAGGTTGTAGCGGACATTATTTTCCAGCCCGCGATCCAAGCTATAAGTAGTCTGCTTTAATCGCATAATTAAACAGTATTCTGGACATTTGTGTTGCTGAATCTTTTGCAATTTGTTCAATTAATAATGGAGACGTCAAAGAAGAAAGATGGAGTTGGGAAGCTTTAGCCACACAAACACAGCTGGTGTTTTCTTGTTTAAAATTCCCAGAGGTGAAACTTTACTATGGATCAAAGTCAGGCAAACATGGATCCCGACTACTTATCAACCGGCAGTTTTCGGTGAAAAAATTGTGGTAAAAAGTCGCCTCTTACCGGAGATCAGGGGAGCTTGCGCCGTCCATGCAGCTGCCGTGACTTCCCTCACAGACTCTGGCGTCAACACACCCGTGGCCACACCCCTCCGACTATCAGGTACAATTTAATCCCACTAAAACACTAGCAACACAATAAGCAAATAAAGGATTTTCCAGAATTATCCTAGTAAATGTGTCTAAAAACATCTGAATCGCTCTCACTTGGCCTCGCCTGTTTTTATTTGAATTTTTTTTTTTTTAACTTTTTTGGTCTTTTTTCTAGTCCTTCACTATCAATATCTTCTCCTCGAATCTTTCATCCTCGCTCAAATTAATGGAGAAATTGTCGCTTTCTCGGTCCGAATTGCTCTTACTGCTGGTGGCCATGATTGTAAACAACGTTCAGATGTGAGGAGCTCCACAACCCGTGACGTCCCGCGCACATCGTCTGCTACTTCCGGCACAGGCAAGGCTTTTTTATCAGCGACCAAAAGTTGCGAAATTTATCGTCGATGTTCTCTACTAAATCCTTTCAGTAAAAATATGGCGAAATGATCAAGTATGACACATAGAATGGACCTACTATCCCCGTTTAAATAAGAACATCATTTCAGTAGGCCTTTAATGCTGTGATCATTTCATATTGTGACATTCTGATATCCTTCCTCGCTACCGTATCGGAAGGGAAAAGGCTGTATTGGGAGACATGACAAGTGTGAGCTCCAATGAAAGTCTACCGCCCTGCAGTAAGTTAGATTGTATTTACCTGGATGACGCCTGACGGGTCAGGCTGAGGTATTTCTGTTGGAGTCTTCAGTCCCTTGCCGATCACCCCGGCGTGGAACACGGACCACACGCTTCCTGAGAAGTTGACCGTCGTCCCGAAACGACAGTTGATGTCCAAGAGGGAGGCGCCGACATCGGGGGATCCTGAGCATGACGGCAGGGGAGCGCCGGCCATGTCGGCCATCTGCCCTCCGAAGAGGTGCACGTTGCCTTTATGCAGCACTCCCTCCACCAGCTGCTGTAGCACCGCCTTGAGAGTGAGGGGCGAGTACGCGGCAAAACGGGACAGCAGCTGCACCGAGCAGCTCACGGCTTCGGCCGATTGCACACCGTCCGCCCTCACCTTCCCCGCTTCCCCTCGCCGCCGAAGAGCCAGAAAGAAATGGGCGACGGCGGCCCGCGAGAGCAGGAGCAGGTGCGCCGGGGAGGAGGCGCGAGGGAGCGGACTGACGGACAGGAGTCGCGCTGAGGCGTGGGATACCGCCGGGTCGCCATGGAGGAGGAGCGGGCTGAAATCATGGAGGTGCAGGGAGACGGCAGACCCCGCCTGGACCGCCATGGTGGACTGAGCGTCTGCCGATCCTCTTCGGTCTTCGTCTTGACTCTGGATGACGGTGGCCAGGTTCAGCAGCAGCTGCCTCAGCTGCCGCGGCCCCAGGATGTGCGTGTGGATCTGGGCCACGCAGCGAGCCACGGCGGCTGCGACCAGGCCCGCCATGCAGGACGAGAGGTTGTTGTGAAGCTGCCAGGCCAGGGCCAGCTCCTCGGGGTTGCGGGCCTGAGTGAGGAGCTGGCAGAGGGCTTCTGTGGCCACGCTGGGACCGCCGTACACGGACAGCAAGCAGAGAAGCTGATGCAGCCAGACATGACGCTTCCTCTCCAGCCTAAGCGTCTCGGCACACAGCTCGCCCACGTGCGTCTGCAGCTCCTCCAAGAACGGGATGACAATCTGCGGCTGGTGGGAGTGATGCGGGTGGCCGTCGGCCGCTTCCGCCCGGTTGTACACCAGCTTGTGGAGGTGCAGGAGCAGCATCTGCAGCAGGCTGTCGCAGCCTTCTCGCACGCCTTCGTGCGGGGACGGCGTGGGACCGGAGATGATGACCGAAGCCGGCGTGGCCGTGTCCGCCAGGAAGCGCAGGACCCGGGCTCCCCCTGATGGGCTTTGGCATATGAGGTGGACGGCCAGGCCCAGCATGTTGTCCAGGTCTTCTCTGGGGAGGCCCTGCAGCAGACTGTGCAGCTGCAGCAGGAGTGGAGGGCGCAGCAGCTCCACCAGCTCGGCGGACACGGCGCCAAAGAGGTTGGGGGACATGGCGGCCAGCTGCAGGAGAAATGGCACTGCGGCACAACGCAGCTGCGGGGAACCTTCCCAGGAGCTGGAGGATGAAGTCGGGGACAGGGGACTGGAAGGGCTCAGGCTCTCCTGGAACATCCTGAGCAGCTCTTTCCGTATGCTGTCCGAGTGGTGCGCCGCCAGGTGTCCCAGGATTCCCACCACCGAGCCGATCTTTGGCACCTTGCTGCCTTTGTCCACTCCGTTCACTACCAGCCCTTGGTCCTTGGCGCCGTAGGAGCAGAAGTCTTTCAGCCCGCAGGCCAGGACTCGGCTGATGATCGTCCCGGGGAAGGCGGAGCCGATGTGCGCTACCACCCAGTCGAAATGCGGCGAGTGCAGCACGGAGGTGTCCAACAGGGCGTCCACGCAGGCGTCGGGGCACCAGGCCAGCATGGCCGCCAAGCATTGAGAGTAGGCCTCCATGAGGGAGCGAGTGGCAGCGCAGGACATCCACAGCTGGAGGAGCTCGTTCAGGCTGGAGGAGTGGGGCGCCACCCTTCGGCCGGCATGCTTGCTGCTCAGCTGACCCAGCAAGTCCACCGCCCAGCTGGACACCAGCGGGGCCCAAGCCCGCGGGTTGAGGCGGATGAACTCCGACAGCACGCCATGGACCTCCTGTGGACAAACACGCATCCTTTGTAAGTAACATCTGCTTCATTTCCCACCTCTTGTTCACCTGCTGTTGACATGCAGCTTGGATTGAACTTGTTCTTAAACTGACATGCTGGCACGTGGCCGTCTTGTTTGGAAGACACGTTTGGTTACCAGAGGAAACTGAGAGGAGCAGGAAAAGAGCAGTGCAGCAAAGGCTTACACAATATAAAGCAGGGGTCACCAACACGGTGCCCTCAGGCAGCCAGGTTGCCCGTAAGGACCATATGACTCGCCCGCTGGCCTGTTCTAAAAATAGCTCAAATAGCAGCACTTACCAGTGAGCTGCCTCTATTTTTAAAATTGTATTTATTTACTAGCAAGCTGGTCTCGCTTTGCTTGACATTTTTAATTCTAAGAGAGACAAAACTCAAATAGAATTGGAAAATCCAAGAAAATATTATAAAGACTTGGTCTTCACTTGTTTAAATAAATTCATTTATTTTTTTACTTTGCTTCTTATAACTTTCAGAAAGACAATTTTAGAGAAAAAATACAAACTTAAAAATGATTTTAGGATTTTTAAACACATACCTTTTTACCTTTTAAATTCCTTCCTCTTCTTTCCTGACAATTTAAATCAATGCTCAAGTAAATTTTGTTTTTATTGTGAATAATAATAAATACATTTTAATTTAATTCTTCATTTTAGCTTCTGTTTTTTCGACAAAGATTATTTGTAAAATACTTCTTCAAACTTATTAAGATTAAAATTTAAAAAAAATATTTCTGAAAATGTAGAAAATCTGTAGAATCAAATTTAAATATTCTTTCAAAGTCTTAGGAATTTCTTACAAAAAATTTGTTCTGTAAAATCTAGAAGAAATAATTCTTTGTCTTTGTTAGAAATATATCCATCCATCCATCTATTTCCTACCGCTTATTCCCTTTTGGGGTCACGGGGGGCGCTGGCGCCTATCTCAGCTATAGCTTGGGCCAATTTGTTATATATTCTAACAAAGTGCAGCTTGGATTTTAACCTATTTAAAACATGTCATCATAATTCTAAAATTAATCTTAATCAGGAAAAATTAATAATGATGTTCCATCAATTCTTTTTTTAATTTTTTCAAAAAGATTCGAATTAGCTACTTTTTCTCTTCATTTTTTTCTGTTGAATTTTGAATTTTAAAAAGTCGAAATTGAAGATAAACTATGTTTCAAAATTAAATTTTCACTTTTTCCATGTTTTCTCCTCTTTTAAACCATTCAATTAAGTGTTTTTTCATAATTTATTCTCTACAAAAAACCTTCCGTAAAAGGAAAAAAAATGTACGACGGAATAACAGACAGAAATACCCTTTTTTTTAATATATACAGATTTATTTATTAAAGGTAAATTGAGCAAATTGGCTATTTCTGGCAATTTTTTAAAGGGTGTATCAAACTGGTAGCCCTTCGCATTAATCAATACCCAAGAAGTAGCTCTTGGTTCCAAAAAGGTTGGTGACCCCTGATATAGACCATAGAAAAGAAGTACATTTGGCCAAGCATCAAGCTTTTAACACTCCGTCACATCCTGACGACACATTCCAGCTGTGTACCGCACATTTCACAAACCAGTCTCAAACACACTGTACAATTATTGCTTGGGGCTAATGTCCCTCCACAGTGCAAAGCCACTTGTTGGTCAGCAATCCTCACCTCCAAACTACGTTTCTTACACGTAACGTTATCACTGGAGGACAAGGAATAGCTAAACATGCTACACTACAAACCGTAGGGCGGGCTCTAAAGCTCAAAACCAAAGGCTTTAAATCATAACCAATTCAAGGAAAACATCTTAATTAATCAATTAATGCAAATCAATCTATGTCCATTTAAATTTCATTACCAATTCTGACGCAATTTCTTGACACACAATCTCTGGAACATCTCAAGCAAGGCATTTATTTGTCCAAGAAGTGTTACAAGTGGGCAGTTGATGGTTAGTGACAGGTGGCAGAAGCAAATAAGTTGATATGGAAGAAAAAGAAGAAGAAGAAGAACTATCTACATTGCACACTGGACTACACAACAACATGACAAAGTATTGTGCTAGTGACAGAAGCAAATAAGAACTATCTCCATGGCACACTGGACTACACAACAACATGTATTGTGCTAGTGACAGAAGCCAATAAGAACTATCTTCATGGCACACTGGACTACACAACAACATGACAAAGTATTGTGCTAGTGACAGAAGCAAATAAGAAGGACTATCTCCGTGGCACATTGGACTACACAACAGCATGACAAAGTATTGTGCTAGTGACAGAAGCAAATAAGAAGGACTATCTCCATGGCACATTGGACTACACAACAACATGACAAAGTATTGTGCTAGTGACAGATGCAAATAAAAAGGACTATCTCCATGGCACATTGGACTACACAACAACATGACAAAGTATTGTGCTAGTGACAGATGCAAATAAGAAGGACTATCTCCATGGCACATAGGACTACACAACAACATGACAAAGTATTGTGCTAGTGACAGATGCAAATAAGAACTATCTTCATGGCACACTGGACTACACAACAACATGACAAAGTATTGTGCTAGTGACAGTAGCAAATAAGAACAATCTCCATTGCAAACTGGACTACACAACAGCATGACAAAGTATTGTGCTAGTGACAGAAGCAAATAAGAAGGACTATCTCCATGGCACATTGGACTACACAACAACATGACAAAGTATTGTGCTAGTGACAGAAGCAAATAAGAAGGACTATCTCCATGGCACATTGGACTACACAACAACATGACAAAGTATTGTGCTAGTGACAGAAGCAAATAAGAACTATCTTCATGGCACACTGGACTACACAACAACATGACAAAGTATTGTGCTAGTGACAGTAGCAAATAAGAACTATCTCAATTGCAAACTGGACTACACAACAGCATGACAAAGTATTGTGCTAGTGACAGAAGCAAATAAGAAGGACTATCTCCATGGCACATTGGACTACACAACAACATGACAAAGTATTGTGCTAGTGACAGAAGCAAATAAGAACTATCTTCATGGCACACTGGACTACACAACAACATGACAAAGTAGTGTGCTACTGACAGAAGCAAATAAGAAGGACTATCTCCATGGCACACTGGACTACACAACAACATGACAAAGTATTGTGCTAGTGACAGAAGCAAATAAGAAGGACTATCTCCATGGCACATTGGACTACACAACAGCATGACAAAGTATTGTGCTAGTGACAGAAGCAAATAAGAAGGACTATCTCCATGGCACATTGGACTACACAACAACATGACAAAGTATTGTGCTAGTGACAGAAGCAAATAAGAACTATCTTCTTGGCACACTGGACTACACAACAACATGACAAAGTATTGTGCTAGTGACAGAAGCAAATAAGAACTATCTCCATGGCACACTGGACTACACAACAACTTTACAAAGTATTGTGCTAGTGACAGAAGCAAATAAGAACTATCTTCATGGCACACTGGACTAAACAACAACATAAAGTATTGTGCTAGTGACAGAAGCAAATAAGAACTATCTTCATGGCACACTGGACTACACAACAACATGTATTGTGCTAGTGACAGAAGCAAATAAGAACTATCGTCATGGCACACTGGACTACACAACAACATGACAAAGTATTGTGCTAGTGACAGAAGCAAATAAGAACTATCTTCACGGCACACTGGACTAAACAACAACATAAAGTATTATGTTGGGAAGTGTAAGGGTTTTGAAAACAAATGATAAATGTATGCATTATCATTTTATATTTCACATTTTATATTGTGTTTTGGAAAAAGGTTGTCATAAATGTTACTTCATTCATTAAAAAAAAATAATACAGAAGAAAACAAATTCGGTATTTTTTGATCGATAAAACTTTCAGGGAATCAAAATTCAAGAAACTGTACGGGAAAGTGCATAACTTTGAAGTTCCATCCATCCATCCATTTTCTACCGCTTATTCCCTTCAGGGCCCCGGGCGATGCTGGAGCCTATCTCAGCTACAATCAGTCCGAAGGCGGGGTACACCCTGGACAAGTCGCCACCTCATCACAGGGCTACTTTGAAGTTGAGCAATAATAAATAATTAATCGTTTGACCCTGCAAATATACCGTATTTTGTGGACCATAGGGCGCACTGCCGATGAATGGTCTATTTTTTATCTTTTTTTATATATAAGGTGCACCGGATTATAAGGCGCATTAAAGGAGTCATATTATTATTATGATTATTTTCTAAAAGTAAAAGACTTCCTTGTGGTCTACATAACATGTCATGGTGCTTCTTTGCTCAAAATGTGCCTTCAACTTTGACAGCTTCTTTGTTGTAGCGGTGTAGCGTGCAAGGACGGGAGTGGAAGAAGTGTCAAAAGATGGCGCTGACTGTTTTATTGACATTCAGACTTTACTTCAATCAATAACGCAGCAGCATCTCCTCATCCGGAAACAGCAACAACAACAAATATATACATGTGTATGTATATATATATATATATATATATATATATATATATATACACACACACACGTATATATATGTATATATATGTGTGTGTATATATATATATATATATATATGTATACATATATACATACACGTATGTATATATAGTATATATATATATATATGTGTACATGTATAGACATACACGTATATATACACACACACTATATATACACACACACTATATATACACATATATATATATACACACACATGTACTGTATGTATATATATATATATATATATATATATATATATATATATATATATATATATATATATATATATATATATATATATATATATATATATATATATATATATATATATATACATACAGGGTTTCCCACACATTTTTTTATTTTATTTATTTATTTTTCCGGCTTTTGACTCGCTCGACCGCTCCTAAAAGCAATGGGGCTCTGTCTGTGAATGGAGCTTGTAGTAACATATTATATAAATATGTAAATATTGTATAAATATGTATATAAATATGTACATAAAGTGTTGTAATTATTTTCCAACTCCGCGTTCTTCTTGGTCATCGCCGCTCCATATATATAAACATATATAAACATACACGTATATATATATATATCTATATGTATATACAGTATATATATGTGTACATGTATATACATACAAGTATATATATATACATACAAGTATATATATATACATACAAGTATATATATATATATATATATATATATATATATATATATATATATATATATATATATATATATATATATATATATACATATACATATACATATACAGGGTTTCCCACACATTTTTTTTTTTTTTTTTTTTTCCCGGCTTTTGACTCGCTCGACCGCTCCTAAAAGCAATGGGACTCTGTCTGTGAATGGAGCTTGTAGTTACATATTATGTAAATATGTAAATATTATATAAATATGTATATAAATATGTACATAAAGTGTTGTAATTATTTTCCAACTCCGCGTTCTTCTTGGTCATCGCCGCCCCATATATATAAACATACACGTATATATATATCTATATGTACTCATATATATAAACATACACGTGTATATATATATATCTATACGTACTCATATATATAAACATACACGTATATACATATATCTATATGTATATACGTGTATATATATGTGTACATGTATATGCATACAAGTATATATATATATATATATATATATATATATATACACACACACACACACACACACACACATATGTATATTATATGTATATATATATATATATGTATATATATATATATATACATATATATATATATATATATATATATATATATATATATATATATATATATATACATACATACATACATACATATACAGGGTTTCCCACACATTTTTTTATATATTTTTTTCCGGCTTTTGACTCGCTCGACCGCTCCTAAAAGCAATGGGACTCTGTCTGTGAATGGAGCTTGTAGTTACATATTATGTAAATATGTAAATATTATATAAATATGTACATAAAGTGTTGTAATTATTTTCCAACTCCGCGTTCTTCTTGGTCATTGCCGCCCCCGCCGTCGCTGCCTGTGCCAACCCATCCCCCCCCGCCGCTTGACCACACCACCACAAATAGATGGCTGACCTGTGGGAAACACTGTTATATATACCTATGCATGTATGCAAGTATGTATGTGTATACATACCTATGTACGTATGTAAATATCCATACCTATGTATGTATATACAGTATGTATGTATGTATGTATGTATGTATGTATGTTGACCCCACCTTGCTGACATGAGACATTACACAGTGAAGATGATGCATCTCCCCACCTGAATGATGTCCTCCAGGTTGAAGCTGATGCCAGTAGCGCCATCACCCTCCGTCTCCAGGGCGTGCAGAAAGACGTTGACGTGCTCGTCATAGACGCCCCTCAGGTGCTCCAGCACGGCTCCTCGGCAGGCCGGGACGGAGCGCAGCAGACGCACGGCGCAGCGGGCGTGTTCTCGCACGCTGAGCTTGCGACCCTGGACCGTGTCCACGCCACTGATGAAGGACTTGATCTCCTGAGACAGTTCCTGGCCACTGACAGGAGGAAGAACATTTCGGGAGTTACAATTGTTATGGAAAATAAATGGAAATCACATTAAAAATGTTGATCAGTTAGTATTTCCATTCTTTTGTCTTATCTAGTAAAACTTGGAGCCAAGTTTACTTCTGCAGGGCATCACTAAAAGCACATCAATAATCCTTTTGGTTCAGCACTGACATTTACACATTTGGTTTGTTTAAAAACACAACAAACTCAAACTACACTTCATCTACAGCCAAGGGGTGAGGGCCACCTCGCACTAACACTACATGACATTGAAAATAGAAATGTATCATATATGATCACACCATTCAACCTGCTCAGTGGCCTCCTGGTTGGAGTGTCCGCCCTGAGGTGGCTAGGTTGTGAGTTCAAACCCCGGCCGAGTCATACCAAAGACTATAAAAAGGCTTGGACTTGGGGGTTAAATCACCAAAAATGATTCCCGGGGCGCGGCACCGCTCCTGCTCACTGCTCCCCTCACCTCCAAGGGGGTGAACAAGGGTGATGGGTCAAATGCAGAGGACACATTTCACCACACCTAATGTGTGTGTGTGCGTGCATGTGTGTGTGTGACTATCATTGCTACTTTAACTTGAACTTTAAAGGCCTACTGAAAGCCACTACTACCGACCACGCAGTCTGATAGTTTATATATCAATGATGAAATCTCAACATAGCAACACATGCCAATACGGCCTTTTTAGTTTACTAAATTGCAATTTTAAATTTCGCACCGAAATATCCGGCTGAAACGTCTCGGTATGATGACGCGTGACCGTGACGTCACGCATTGTAGAGGACATTTTGTTCCAGCATCGTTCCCAGCTATTAGCTCGTCTGTTTTCATCGCGAAATTCCACAGTATTCTGGACATCTTTGTTGCTGAATCTATTGCAATTTGTTCAATGGACAATGGAGACATCAAAGAAGAAAGCTGTAGGTGGGAAGCGGTGTATTGCGGCCGCCTTTAGCAACACAAACACAGCCGGTGTTTCATTGTTTACATTCCCGAAAGATGACGGTGAAGAGAACACGGTTGGATTGGACCACACACAAAGTACAGTGTATTATGCAGCGATCATTCCGAAAGATTGTGTTTCGAAGAGGGTCCCTTGCGAAGGGCAGAGATGGCCATGGCCATCGCCACCAGCCGTTGACTGGTGCTGCAGAAAGGTGCAGGGCCGACCTTCAGGTTGTACAGGTACGACCATATAATCTCACTAAAACACTAGTAAGACTTAATAAGCATATAAGGGATTTTCCAGAATTATCCGAGTAAATTTGTCTAATACCATCTGAATCACTCCCACTGTATAGTTTTTTTTCTTTTTTTTTCTAGTCTTTCACTCTCACTTTCCTCATCCTTGAATCTTTCATCCTCGTTCAAACTAATGGGGAAATCGTGGCTTTCTCGGTCCGAATCGCTATCACTGCTAGTGGCCATGATTGTAAACAGTGTTCAGACGTGAGGAGCTCCACAAACCGTGACGTCACACGCACATTGTCTGCTACTTCCGGTACAGGCAAGGCTTTTTTATTAGCGACCAAAAGTGCCGAACTTTATCGTGGATGTTCTCTACTAAATCCTTTCAGCAAAAATATGGCAATATGGCGAAATGATCAAGTATGACACATAGAATGGACCTGCTATCCCCGTTTAAATAAGAAAATCTCATTTCAGTAGGCCTCTAATTGCCAATGCAATTGATTTTATATATGTATACGTATATATATATATTAGGGCTGGGCAACGATTAAAAATTTTAATCGAAGTTAATCGCACTATTTCTCTGATTAATCGCGATTAACTGCATTGTATACGCAAAGCCCAATAATGAATTCAAAAGTAGTGTGTAGTGCACCTTTATTGGAATATTCTCCCACATGAACAAAAGCGCCAAAACATTTGTTGTGCAAACACAATTTAAATCAGTCCTTGTTAAACAGTAGCAGTTAAATAGCATATTTTATGAAAATCAACTCAAAAAATTTAAATACAAACATTTAAGCTTATTACTACCACTGCCAGGGTATTTAAGTTATCCTGTTTGTTATGGAAAATAAATATAATCTACATACAAATCTCTGAGCCACAATCATAACATCTGAACAGGCAATTTCTGAGGTAACAGCAGAATTTTTTTTTTTTATCAGGGATCTTAAGTTTAAAAAACCTATATTATATGTAGTAGGCTGTTTTAGGGAATTTTTGATCAAATTATCTGTAGTAGCAATATTAATAATGTTGTGTTTATTCTGCGTAGTGCACTTAAAATAATTATGACCATATCTAGGAATTGATATGATGGGAATTTTCCGATTGTTTGCTTGGTGCTTTGATAAACTGAACACATATACATGGTACTATATTGTGACGTTATGAGCCAGGGAAAAAAAGAACTACCCTACCCAGCATGCAACAGGAGTGACGAGCATGCGCGGTAGCCCGGTATAGGTTGTGTCGCCATGACGGCATCTTGTATGTTGTGATATGCACGCTCTGAAAATAAACGTTAAGAACTCAGCCAACACTCCTCGTCTGCATTATTCATAAATAGACAGACAACACATATACTCCGCTGCTTCACAGGCCGCTGGATGTAGCCGGCAAAGTACTCCCATGCTAGCTAGCCGGTCTAGCAAGCACGAGTCATTCAGTCCAAAACGGCCCGATCTATCCACATCCAGAATTGTCTGGCGGTCGTAAGTGATCCCGGAGTGACCACGCTGTAAGCCAGCCATGAAGTTTGCAGAATTGTCCGGTATTTTTGCCAAATGTTCCATCTTTACCAAGAGCCCCTCGACGCCGGGCGACGCCATCTTCTTAAGAAAAGGCGTTAACAAATTAAAAGCATGTAAACAACATACGCAAATGTGCGATAAAATAATTGTCTGCATTAATAGATTGATGAGTTAACTCATAATTAACGCACTAATTTGCCCACCCCTAATATATCTAGAAATATATATATATATATATATATATATATATATATGTATATGTATATATATATATATATATGTATATATTATGTTTTCTGTAAAATAAATCAGTAGATTTTACCTTTAAAAAAACTGATGTTTTTACAGCATTTTACAGTAAAAGAAAAAACGGTAGGACTTTTTTTTTTACTGTACAATTCTGGCGTCTGAGCCATAAAGTTATTTTTGTTTCTATGGTTTCAGTTTGGTGGAGAGACTTGCTTTGAAATGATGACTCAAGCAGATATTTAGGTATTTATTTTCATTTTACCTTTTTTTCTCTCGAATGTATGATAATATCATATGAGTTGCATTATTAGAGATTAAAAAGATATTTTTAAAAGATGTATTTTTTCTGTTAAAAGGGAAAGAACAAACACATTTGGGAAGAAAAGAATACATTATTTAAAAATTATATCTCCAATATAATGTTGTCATTTCTAAGAAAAAAAAAAAGTTACAAAAACATAACTAATATTAAAGGAAAATGAAATAAAGAAAACATATTTCATGTGGTTAATCACAATCATACCAATAATCACGTCTTTTGTATATTGAGCTCCTGAGTTAATGTTGCTCATCAATTGGATTTTTTTTATTTTTCGTTGAGTTTATTTAATTAAATTTTTCAAGTGGGTCTAAAAATTTTTATAGTTTAAGTGAGGATGTTTTTGTTCAGACAAATTGATGCACTTTAAAGCTTTTCCATTACAGACAAACAATTTTAATAAAGTTTCTTTGTTGTAAGTTGATCTATGTTTGGTCTTATCGGGACGGCGTGGCGCAGTGGGAGAGTGGCCGTGCGCAACCCGAGCATCCCTGGTTCAAATCCCACCTAGTACCAACCTCGTCACGTCCGTTGTGTCCTGAGCAAGACACTTCACCCTTGCTCCTGATGGGTACTGGTTGGCGCCTTGCATGGCAGCTCCCTCCATCAGTGTGTGAATGTGTGTGTGAATGGGTAAATGTGGAAGTAGTGTCAAAGCGCTTTGAGTACCTTGAAGGTAGAAAAGCGCTATACAAGTACAACCCATTTATCTTTTTTATGTTCTTTAATGTTAATAAGGATTCAATGTTATAGACAAATTATACTATTTATAGTCAGGGCGTGAAGTGTTTTCTTTTTGCCCGTGGTGGAGGTTAGAGAAACTAATTGATATTTGCATAGAAGATGAGCAGGACTGGTGAGCTGGCTGGCACATTTCACTTCCAAATACAACCAGATGGGACCAAGATAACCCTGTCAACCAGTTTTGAACAAATAAATGTTGTGCATTCAAGGGAAACGCTTTAAAAATCTGACATTCTGACAATACAATTCCATTTAAGTTTAATTTGAAGTTAACTTCAATTGACCACAAGTCATTTGATACGATTCATCAAAATGCAAATGTGTGGTTAATCTGATTCAAAACATGTGATTGTTTGACATTACTATTAACCCCGTTTCCATATGAGTTGGAAAATTGTGTTAGATGTAAATGTAAAGGGAATACAATGATTTGCAAATCCTTTTCAACTCATATTCAGTTGAATGCACTACAAAGACAACATATTTGATGTTCAAACTCATAAACTTAATTATTATTCGCAAAAAAAATAAACTTAAAATTTCATGGTTGCAACACGTGCCAAAGTAGTTGGGAAAGGGCATGTTCACCACTGTGTTACATCACCTTTTCTTTTAACAACACTCAATAAACGTTTGGGAACTGAGGAAACTAATTGTTGAAGCTTTGAAAGTGAAATCCTTTCCCATTCTTGCTTGATGTAGAGCTTCAGTCGTTCAACAGTCCGGGGTCTTGTTGTCGTATTTTACGCTTCATAATGCGCCACACATTTTCCATGGGAGACAGGTCTGGACTGCAGGCGGGCCAGGAAAGTACCCGCACTCTTTTGCTACGAAGCCACGCTGTTGTAACACGTGGCTTGGCATTGTTTTGCTGAAATAAGCAGGGGCGTCCATGATAACGTTGCTTGGATGAAAACATATGTTGCTCCAAAACCTGTATGTACCTTTCAGCATTAATGGTGCCTTCACAGATGTGTAAGTTACCCATGCCTTGGGCACTAATGCACCCCCATACCATCACAGATGCTGGCTTTTCAACTTTGCGCCTATAAGAATACGGATGGTTATTTCCCTCTTTGTTCTGGAGGACACCACGTCCACAGTTTCCAAATATAATTTGAAATGTGGACTCGTCAGACCACGGAACACTTTTCCACTTTGCATCAGTCCATCTTAGGTGAGCTCGGGCCCAGCGAAGCCGGCGGCGTTCGTAGGTGTTGTTGATAAATGGCTTTCGCTTTGCATAGTAGTTTTAACTAGCACTTGAAGGGGAACATTATCACAATTTCAAAAGGGTTAAAAACAATAAAAATCAGTTCCCAGTGGCTTGTTGCATTTTTTGAAATTTTTTTCAAAATTTTACCGGTCTCGGAATATCCTTAAAAAAAGCTTTAAAATGCTTGATTTTCGCTATTTGCAACGCGACTATCCATTTCCCTGTAACGTCACACAGTGCTGCCAATGTAAACAAACAATGGGAATAGCACAGCAAGATATAGCAACATTAGCTCGGATTCAGACTCGGATTTCAGCGGCTTAAACGATTCAACAGATTACGCATGTATTGAAACGGATGGTTGGAGTATGAAAGTATTGAAGAACAAACTGAAGCTATTGAGCGAATAGCTATTGACGCTATTCATAGCCATAGCATGGCCGAATAGCTGCGTTAGCAGCGCCGGTAAAATGTGCGGACCATATGATCAGGACTTTCGCATCTCTTGACACTGGAGCAACTTAAATCCGTCGATTGGTAAGTGTTTTTTTTGCATTAAATGTGGGTGGAAGGAAACGTGATATAGTTGCAAATGCATCTGCAGGTTATCCATACATCTCTGTTCCATGTCTGCTTTAGCACCGCCGGTAAATAGCATGTTAGCGTCGATTAGCATAGCATGTTAGCATCGATTAGCTGGCAGTCACGCCGCGACCAAATATATCTGATGAGCACATAAGTCAACAACATCAACAAAACTCCCCTTTGTGATTTTGTTGACTTTATCGTTGCAAATGCATCTGCAGGTTATCCATACATCTCTGTGCCATGTCTGTCATCGCCGTTAAAATGTGCAGACACTCCCGCACATTCAATGGGGGTCTGGCGGCAGACACTTTCGCATCTTCGGGCCAGTGGTGCAACTTGAATCCCTCCCTGTTTAGTGTTGTTACACCCTCCGACAACACACCGACGAGGCATGATGTCTCCAAGGTTCCAAAAAATAGCCGAAAAAACGGAAAATAACTGAGCTGAGACCCAATGTTTAAAATGTGTCAAAAATGAAAATGGCGGCTGTATTACCTCGGCAACGTCACATTCTGACGTCATCGCCTCCAGAGCGATAAACAGGAAGGCGTTTAATTCGCCAAAATTCACCCATTTAGAGTTCGGCAATCGGTTAAAAAAATATATGGTCTTTTTTCTGCACCATCAAGGTATATAGTGACGCTTACATAGGTCTGGTGATAATGTTCCCCTTTAAAAGATGTAGCGACCAACTGTAGTTACTGACAGTGGTTTTATGAAGTGTTCCTGAGCCCATGTGGTGATATCCTTTATGAAATGATGTTGGTTTTTGATGGAGTACCGCCTGAGGGATCAACGGTCCGTAATATCATCGCAGGGATTTCTCGAGATTCTCTGAACCTTTGGATGATTTTACGGACCGTAGATGGTAAAATCCCTAAATTCCTTGCAATAGTTCGTTGAGAAATGTTGTTCTAAAACTGTTTGACAATTTGCTTACAAAGTGGTGACCCTCACCCCATCCTTGTTTGTGAATTACTTAGCATTTCATGGAAGCTGCTTTTATACCCAATCATGGCACCCACCTGTTCCCAATTAGCCTGCACACCTGTGGGATTTTCCAATATATATGTTTGATGAGCATTCCTCAACTTAATCACTATTTATTGCCCCCTTTCCCAACTTCTTTGTCACGTGTTGCTGGCATCAAAATCTTCAGTTAATGATTTGCAAAAAAAAAAATGTTTATCAGTTTGAACATCAAATATGTTGTCTTTGTAGCATATTCAACTGAATATGGGTTGAAAATGATTTGCAAATCATTGTATTCTGTTTATATTTACATCTAAAACAATTTCCCAACTCATATGGAAACAGGGTTTGTAGTATAAATACAATACACCTTTAAGAGTTTGCTCCTCCTTGTTCATGTGTGTAATATATTTTCAACTGCAGGACCTTATTAATCGGATTTCTTCATTCGATCCATTCCAGCGAGTCACTCCAAAAAGCTTAATTGAGATACTTTTAAAAGTCGTGTTAAAACAAGGCCGCTTTAAATCCCATTTAAATAACACTCTCCATCCATCTATGAACATTATTTGGGGAGATTCTGTGGCAGTAGATTATGTCCAGCTTTGAATGTTATTCCAGCAGTTTTAGCAGATCCTTGACAATAATAGTTTGTGGTTTTACAGAACACACTTTTGTGTTTTTTGCTGATTATTCTCAGAGCTCTTTTTTGTAATGTGCTTAACTTTTGTGAGCACATTTCTATTTTAATACCAACACGTCATTTTAAGTGACAGTCAAACAAACACATTATGTTAATGTACTTTATGTAAAAGACCTACTTTAAAAGGTCCAGCGTGGTTCCTTACATGCTTAAGTATGTCATATAAAGTACATAATATAAAGATAAAGTAGTCACCTGAGCAGGGTGTGAGTGTGTGAGCTCTGCATGGTATATAATATAAAGTATAAAATATAAAGTATATAATATAAAGTATACACTATAAAGTATATAATATAAAGTATATAAAGATAAAGTAGTACCTGAGCAGTGTGTGAGTGTGTGAGCTCTACATGGTATATAATATAAAGTATAGAATATAAAGTATAAAATATAAAGTATATAATATAAAGTATTAAGTATATAATATAAATTATATAAAGATAAAATAGTACCTGAGCAGTGTGTGAGTGTGTGAGCGCTGCATGGTATATAACATAAAGTATATAATATAAAGTATATAATAGAAAGTATATAGAGATAAAGTAGTACCTGAGCAGTGGGTGTGTGAGCTCTGCACGGTATATAATATAAAGTATACAATATAAAGTATATAATATAAAGTATATAATATTAAGTATATATAGATAAAGTCGTACCTGAGCAGTGTGTGAGCTCTGCATGGTATATAATATAAAGTCTATAATATAACGTATACAATATAAAGTATATAATATAAAGTATACAATATAAAGTATATAAAGATAAAGTATATAAAGATAAAGTATATAAAGATAAAGTAGTACCTGAGCAGTGTGTGAGTGTGTGAGCTCTGCATGGTATATAATATAAAGTATATAACGTATACAATATAAAGTATATAATACAACGCATACAATATAAAGTATATAATATAAAGTATACAACATAAAGTATATAATATAAAGTGTATAAAGATAAAGTAGTACTTGAGCAGTGTGTGAGTTTGTGAGCTCTCCATGGTATATAATATAAAGTATACAATATAAAGTATATAATACAAAGTATATAATATAAAGTATATAATATAAAGTATGTAAAAATAAAGTAGTACCTGAGCAGTGTGTAAGTGTGTGAGCTCTGCATGGTTTATAATATAAAGTATATAATGTAAAGTATATAATATAAAGTATACAATACAAAGTATACAATATAAAGTATACAATATAAAGTATATAAAGATAAAGTAGTACCTGAGCAGGCTGTGAGTGTGTGAGATCTGCATGGTATATAATATAAAGTATATAATATAAAGTATATAAAGATAAAGTAGTACCTGAGCAGTGTGTGATTTCTGCATGGCATATAATATAAAGTATGTAATATAAAGTATACAATATAAAGTATACAATATAAAGTATATAATATAAAGTATATAAAGATAAAGTAGTACCTGAGCAGTGTGCGAGTGTGTGAGCTCTGCATGGTATATAATATAAAGTATATAATATAAAGTATATAAAGATAAAGTAGTACCTGAGCAGTGTGTGAGTTCTGCATGGTATATAATATAAAGTATACAATATAAAGTATACAATATAAAGTATATAATATAAAGTATATACTATAAAGTCTATAAAGATAAAGTAGTACCTGAGCAGTGTGCGAGTGTGTGAGCTCTGCATGGTATATAATATAAAGTATATAATATAGAGTATATAAAGATAAAGTAGTACCTGAGCAGTGTGTGAGTTCTGCATGGTATATACTATAAAGTATATAATATAAAGTATATAATATTAAGTATATACAGATAAAGTAGTACCTGAGCAGTGTGTGAGTTCTACATGGTGTACAATATAAAGTATACAATATAAAGTATATAATATAAAGTATATTAAGATAAAGTAGTACCTCAGCAGTGTGTGAGTGTGTGAGCTCTGCATGGTATATAATATAAAGTGTATAATATTAAGTATATAAAGATAAAGTAGTACATGACCAGGCTGTGAGTGTGTGAGCTCTGCAATGTATATAATATAAAGTATACAATATAAAGTATATAATATAAAGTATATAATATAAAGTATACAATATAAAGTATATAATATAAAGTATATAATATAAAGTATATAAAGATAAAGTAGTACCTGAGCAGTGTGTGAGCTCTGCATGGTATATAATATAAAGTATACAATATAAAGTATATAATATAAAGTATACAATATAAAGTATATAATATAAAGTATATAATATAAAGTATATAAAGATAAAGTAGTACCTGAGCAGTGTGTGAGCTCTGCATGGTATATAATATAAAGTATACAATATAAAGTATATAATATAAAGTATACAATATAAAGTATATAATATAAAGTACATAAGATAAAGTATATAACGATAAAGTAGTACCTGAGCAGTGTGTGAGTGTGTGAGCTCTGCATGGCTTTCAGTGGACTCCCGTCAAACACCAGCGACATCCTTTTCTCCTTTAACATCCAAGTTCTGCATCAAGAAGCTCCTTTAACATCCAACTTGTACATCCAGAAGGTTGCGGGGGTTCCGCGTCTCCAAGGCGGGCGACAAAGCCTGCTTTTTAAAGCCTAAGAAGACTCTTTAACGGCCTGGATGTCTGACACTGCGCGGAGGGACACAAGCAGAGGGAGATCCTCGGCCGGAAGTCGCTTCTTCTTCTACGGAGGCGTGTGACACCGTTGGGAAGAACGGACGCTCACTATCGCCATCTAGTGTACGTTTCAAATACCTTGCGTCTTCTTCTTCGTCTTCATTTACTGATATTACTTCATTTTACTGACACTCACTAGCGCCGCCTGATGTCCGTTGGAAATACCCTCTGCTGCTGTATTTATACTGTAAATGACATTTCATGTTAATTTGTGGCGGAGGGATTATGTTTATAAGGAGGTGCTCATCTGATCTCTGCCAGCACAGGTGACAAATATACAAGTGAGGTGACTTTGTGGACATTTTGACTTCCCGACTGGTGACAGCAAACACATCTGCAGCCGGGGGGTCGGTAAGGTCAACCGGATGGAGAAATAAACTATATCATAATTTTTGGTGCTTGTAAATCTAATTAACCAGCTCCAGACATCCCCATACTTCTACAAACCCCGTTTCCATATGAGTTGGGAAATTGTGTTAGATGTAAATATAAACGGAATACAATGATTTGCAAATCCCTTTCAACCCATATTCAGTTGAATGCACTACAAAGACAAGATATTTGATGTTCCAACTCATAAACTTTATTTTTTTTTGCAAATAGTAATTAACTTAGAATTTCATGGCTGCAACACGTGCCAAAGTAGTTGGGAAAGGGCATGTTCACCACTTTGTTACGTCACCTTTTCTTTTAACAACACTCAATAAACGTTTGGGAAATGAGGAAACTAATTGTTGAAGCTTTGAAAGTGGAATTCTTTCCCATTCTTGTTTTATGTAGAGCTTGTCGTATTTTACGCCTCATAATGCGCCACACATTTTTGATGGGAGACAGGTCTGGACGAAAGGCCGGCCTGTAAAGTACCTGCACTCTTTTACTACAAAGCCACGCTGTTGTAACACGTGGCTTGGCATTGTTTTGCTGAAATAAGCAGGGGCGTCCATGATAACATTGCTTGGATGACAACATATGTTGCTCCAAAACCTGTATGGACCTTTCAGCATTAATGGTGCCTTCACAGATGTGTAAGTTACCCATGCTTTGGGCACTAATACACCCCCATACCATCACACATGCTGGCTTTTAAACTTTGCGCATATAACAATCCGAATGGTTATTTTCCTCTTTGTTCCGGAGGACATTATGTCCTCTGTTTCCAAATATAATTTGAAATGTGGTCTTGTCAGACCACAGAAAACTTTTTCACTTTGCATCAGTCCATCTTAGATGAGCTCGGGCCCAGAGAAGCCGGCGGCGTTTCTGGATGTTGTTGATAAATGGCTTTTGTTTTGCAGAGTAGAGTTTTAACTTGCACTTACAGATGTAGCGACCAACTGTAGTTACTGACAGTGGTTTTATAAAGTGTTCCTGAGCCCATGTGGTGATATCCTTTACACACTAATGTCGGTTTTTGATGCAGTACCACGTGAGGGATCAAAGGTCCGTAATATCATCGCTTACGCACAGTGATTTCTCCAGATTCTCTGAACCTTTTGATGATTTTACGGACCCTAGATGGTAAAATCCCTAAATTCCTTGCAATAGCTCGTTGAGAAATGTTGTTCTAAAACTGTTCGACAATTTGCTTACAAATTGGTGACCCTCACCCCATCCTTGTTTGTGAATTACTTAGCATTTCACGGAAGCTGCTTTTATACCCAATCATGGCACCCACCTGTTCCCAATTAGCCTGCACACCGGTGGGAAGTTCCAAATAAGTGTTTGATGAGCATTCCTTAACTTTACCAGTATTTATTGCCACTTTTCCCAACTTTTTTGTAACGTGTTGCTGCCATCAAATTCTAAAGTTAATGATTGTTTGCAAAAAAAATAAAGATTATGAGTTTGAACATCAAATATGTTGTCTTTGTAGCATATTCAACTGAATATGGGTTGAAAAGGATTTGCAAATCATTGTATTCTGTTTATATTTACATCTAACACAATTTCCCAACTCATATGGAAACGGGGTTTGTATATGCAGAAAACAATGGCAATTACATATAAATGTTGAGTGAAATGCAATAAAGTAACAGAGATTTTATCTTCATTGGAGACTCTTGAGAGGGATGAGCGTTAACATCGTTTCTCACCTTCTTTATCAGGGTGCTGGCATTCGTGTTATAGCCAAACATGTCGAGACAACAGCGGTGTGCCCACACCACTTTATCCACAGATGCATTCACGCATGCTCAGTACAGAACTCTGCGGAGACGTAAGAGGAATGTTATTAGGGTGTGGTGTGTTCAGGGACACTTGTTTATTTCACCTTAAATGGTGTGGCTTCATGCTGGTTTATTTTGCACAAGACTTAGTTGGTCACCATGGTGATTTGAAGTCGCACCAAGAACCAGGTCGTATTTTTGCTCAGAAGATTTGCCCAAAATTAAACATTACCGAGAGAATTAAAGTGTCAGAGGTTGGGGGGGGGGGGGGGGGGGAATCCCCGTTTTTACTTCACGCTTTCACTTTCTGGTGTCTGGCTTTCAGTTTTGTTTTCCGGGAAAGGCCTGCAGAATACACACACACACACACACACACACACACACACACACACACACACGCACACACACACACACACACACACACACACACATCTTGCCGGGGGGGGGGGGGGGGGGGATTACATGGAAAACTCCCTCTTCATGTGACGGGTAATAGTTTTCTACAATTGTGTGCACTTTTATACTTTAGTGTATGTTTGGGTCATTCCATTTTTCGTATCAGACAATCAAATACGATGGGTTTATTCGAATTTTATTTTGAAATACAGAAAAATACCACCGAAATACAAATTACTTCTATTTTTGTTTTAAAGAGCACCAATTGTACGTAAAATACGGATTTTGTTTTCCATTTACTATTTCATATAACAACAATTTAAATCACCAAAAACGGACTAAAATACACGTTATTTTACATTCGGACATTTAAAGACGTTTTTGATGATGTTTCCTGTTTTCCTATTTTTTTTCTTCTAAATACCAAAATATAAAAAAAAACACACAGTTTTTTCCTGACAGGTAATTTCAGTTTTTCTTAAAATGAAAGTTAAACCTACTTGTGGATGTACTTACTGCTTTTCGATACGAAAAAATTATCGTTTTTCAGTTTGATTGTTTAGAACGCCTAAATAAAAATCAAATAAACATGACTTGTTATTTCCCATTGATAAAAAGAAAACGACCAAAGGAGGCATTTTAAGACTTTTTTTTTTCATTTTGTGAGAGCCGCTGGACCGGATGTGACACGTCGCATTATTGTTATGCAACCGGAAAGGTGTGACGGGTCTAAAAAAAAATGTATTGACTTTTTTTTGAGGGCGACGTCCTTGTTGACAAGAAAGTGTCTCTCCAGTTCCTTTCCTTTTTTCTGAGCTTTTATCCAATTCTATTAAACCCTCAGTTCCGCTTGTATGTCTACTTTACAGCCTTTAATGGAGCGACTGAAGAAAATGCAAAACAAAGGGGAATGGCAGGAAATGACGTCACAGCCACGCTAAGAAAATAAAAGTCGCTAAAGGTTGCTCGTAATTATACACGCTCGGAACAAACAAGTGAAAACTAATCATCAGTGGAGGTAATACAAGTGAATGAACACATTATTATGTTGTATAAACACAGGCTGTGAAAGTCTTTGTAATTATCTGACAAGAAGTTTTCAAACAGGAATAACCCCACTAGAGAAACATGGCAACCTGTTTAAGACAAAGTTCTGTCTTTTCTTCATTTGATTTGAACCCACTTTTATTGAGATAAAGGATGAAAGCATCACAGGGAGAACATGCAAACCCCACACTGGAAAACTCCAAGCCCGGGGATCAAACCCAGGACATTCTTATTGTGAGGCACCAGCAGTAACCGCTGTGACACCGCGCTGCACCATATTGATACCATATAGGCCAGTGGTGTCCAAAGTGCGGACACATTCTGCAAAAATTGCAAAATTGATAGTATTGAAAAAATTAATTAAAAAAAACTTTTAAAAAAGTGGAATGAGGTGAAATCTAATGAGAAAAGTGTCAATGTTGACACAAACCTGCCATGCAGGCATTTTTTTCTTCCCCCTTTTGTCTTTATTTTCTTTTTTTCCATTGCTCCAAAAAAAAAGGACAGAAAAATCTATGTTATAATGAATTATTACTTAAAAATTATCACTTTAAAATGTTTTATGCGGAAAAAATATTGCATATGTCGTGTGGTTGCCGTATAAAAACATCAAAGTTTTGACAAAAGAGCATAAAAAAAAAACCTAAATAATAGTTCAAACTTAAAATCGACGGATATTTCTGAAGTTCATCTCGTAATTTAAGTGTTAAAAGTAAAAAAAAAAAAAAAACTGATAAAAATGTATCAATTTGTGGGTGGGATACCTTTCGGATCTCAAATATATTTAGTAGGATTTTGTTTAACTTTTCACTGTGATTACTCAAAAATATTAAATAATTTTAAAAAGGGCTCTAATTACTAAATGCTCCATATTTCAGTTTTACTATAAAAAACAAAGTTGTCTTTGACAGAAAACCTTTTTTTTTTTTAACTTTATATCAACCTCAACTTGATATAGAGATTTACTATAAGAGCTAAAATAATAATAATAATAATAATAATTTGACTTATTTTTTACATTTTAATGACTGAGACCCTTTATGGTCCCCAGGAACCCAAAGGATTAAAAAAAAAAAATCCATATATTTTGTTGAAAATGAAAAATATCAAAATGGCCCCCGCATGATGACATTTTTTCCGTGTACAGCCCTCCGTGGAAAAAGTTTGGACACCCCTGCCATAGGCTGAAATAAGAAACATGTTAAAGAGGGTGGGGACCCCCTCAGACCCCCACTGGGGGGCCTAGAAAACACCTCATCGTTTCCTCACGCCACTAAAACTTCTGCTAGTACACTTCTACACTTATATACTTTTACATAGCTACACGTTCACACTTCTATACTTTTATTTTGAAAGGGTCGGTCAGGTCAGCTGATCTCTGATGGCTCTTCCTCGGAAGATAAAAAAGGGACTTTTTAGTCGCCTTCCTCAGTACAGTAAGTATAGTAGGAGCCAGCACACAAAGGTAAGGAGAAGCAAACTTCAAACTTTATGCTTCAATGTTAGCTTAGCTCTAATAGCAAAGGTCTTTGCATGCTCACATACTTTTATTTTGTATTCTGCTACATAACTTATTCCCTTTTATTTTGTATTCTGCTTCGTTTCACTATTCGGCAATATAACTAGACACACACACACACACATATATATATACATATATATATATATATATATATATATATATATATATATATATATATATATATATATATATATCCATCCATCCATTTTCTACCGCTTATTCCCTTTTGGGGTCGCGGGGGGCGCTGGCGCCTATCTCAGCTACAATCTGGTGGAAGGCGGGGTACACCCTGGACAAGTCGCCACCTCATCGCAGGGCCAAAACATATATATATATGTATATATATATATGCAGAAAAGCCAGCAGTGCAGAAAGTGCAAAAAAGTCTTCTAAGTCTTCATCATATTGGACGTTTGGCTTTTTACAGAGAATAAGTGTTGACAAATAACATTTTAATAAATATTTCCACAAATAAAATAACATTTGAAGAAATGCCGTGAAGTCAAGCAGGGAGTTTGTTATCAGGAAGAAAAAGAAAAACAAGAGTTTTCTGAGAAAGAATCACTTTCACTTTCATTTCTCAGGAAATGCAACTGAAGTGAAAGTGTGTCTGACTTTCTTTTTTCTGTTTTCTTTTCGTACAGCGACATGGCGACATATGTAAGTGCACTTGTCATTATTACTTTCATTGACTTATATTAGATTATCACTCACATTATATTACATTACAATTTACTTATATTATATTATCATTCTCTTATGTTATATTGTCATTGACTTATATTATATTATCATTCTATTATATTATATTATCACTGACTTATATTACATTATCATTCATTTACATTATATTATCATTGACTTATATTATGGCTCACTTATATCATATTATTAACTTACTGTATTTTTTGGGAGTATAAGTCGCTCCGGAGTATAAGTCGCATTTTTGGGGGAAATGTATTTGATAAAACCCAACAGCAAGAATAGACATTTGAAAGGCAATTTCAAATAAATAAAGAACAGGCTGAATAAGTGTACGTTATATGAGGCATAAATAACAACTGAGAAGGTGCCTGCTATGTTAACCTAACATATTAGGCCAGGGGTAGGGAACCTATGGCTCGCGAGCCAGATATGGCTCTTTTGATGACTGCATCTGGCTCTCAGATAAATCTGAGCTGACATTACTTAACACAATAAATAATGAATAATTCCACTTGTAATCACAGTGTTAAAAATAAAGTTAAAAATCTAAAAATGCTCATGCATTTGAATCCATCCATCCTTTTTTCTACCGCACCTGTTCAAGGAGTTGCCTTAAAGGTAAGAAATTATTTATTTATTATTGGTTAGTGTAGGGCTTGCCCTCTTGGGGGTTGTTCAACAAGGCCCAGGTGGGCCATTGACACACCTGTCGCTGATTTCGAGGCCGGTCCTGGCAACACCCCGCTTCGCTGGAGACCCGAAGGCCACGCCCCCTCCTAAATTAGCTTCAGAATAACAACGTTATTACAAAGAATAAGAGACCTATTATACTCTAGAAATGTTGGTCTTGATTAAAAATGCACACTTTTAGTTGTGTTCAGTGTTAAAAATATATTATATGGCTCTTACGTAAATACATTTCAAAATATTTGGTTTCTTGGCTCTCTCAGCCAAAAAGGTTCCCGACCCCTGTATTATGGTAAGAGTCATTCAAATAACTACAACATATAGAACATGCTATACCTTTACCAAACAATCTGTCACTCCTGATCCATAAATCCCACAAAATCTTATACGTCTAGTCTCTTACGTGAATGAGATAAATAATATTATTTGATATTTTACGCTAATGTGTTAAAAATTTCACAAATAAGTCACACCAACTAAGAAAAAAACTGCGCCTTATAGTCCGAAAAATACGGTATATATTGTCATTGACCTTATATACCATGGGTGTCAAACTCTGGCCCGTGGGCCAAATTTGGCCCACCATGTAATTTAATCTGGCCCTTGAGGCAATATCAAATTAACATTAGTGTTACGCCGGTTCGGCATTGTGATGTCGGGTTCGATTCCCTCGAGGATGCGTCAAGTGAACACAGCAAAGGTAAGATATACACAATTTATTTAAATAACAAAAATAGCTATATAACAAAAATGCTGGAGCTAGTAGAATAAAACAAACAAAGGACGCTAGCATAAAAGCTAGGATATACAAAAATGAGAACTAAACTGGGACATAGACACATTAAAGAGTAAAACAAAACATACAGCATGAGAGCTGGAATAAACAAATGGCTGGGCGTGAAAAGCTAGCGAGAATATACATACGATGACAGAGTGCAGGTGTAACTTGTTGCGTGAAAGCAAATTATGAACCCAGGCTGAACAAACAAAAGAGGACGGCTTATAAGGTGACGGTGATTATCTGTAGCAGGTGTGCGGGGCGTGAGCAGCAGGTGAACTGATGAGTAACCATGGTGACCGACTTAAACAGGAAATAATAGGATCAGATGGAGAGTGAAAATAAAAATGGAACAATAAACAATAATATGTGGAGGATCCAAAAAGCGGATCTCAACAATTAGAACTGGCCCGCCGGTATTATAACACCGCATTCACCGCTAATACTCATACTTACCAACCCTCCCGATTTTCCCGGGAGACTGACGAATTTCAGTGCCCTTGCCGAAAATCACCCGGGGCAACCATTCTCCCGAATTTCTCTCAATTTCCACCCAAACAACATCATTGGGGACGTGCCTTAAAGGCACTCCATTCATCGTCCTCTACAACCTGTCGTACCGTCCGCTTTTTCTCCATACAAACATTGTGTCGGTCCAGTCACATACTAAATGCGGACTTTACACACAAACAAGTGAATGCAAGGCATACTTGGCCGTATAAACAACTTTAACACTGTTACAAATATACGCCACACTGTGAACCCACACCAAACAAGAATGACCACCACATTTAGGGAGTACATCCGCACTGTAACCCAACATAAACACAACAGAACAAATACCCAGAACCCCTTGCAGCACTAACTCTTCCGGAATGCTACAATATTTGAAAATCGATTTTGCATGTCACTATAAAGTTATACAAGCCTTGCTTGTTCAATATTCAATGCAAAACTTGTTTGGGTCCCTGTTAAAAGGTTAATTTGTTCAACCTCGGACCGCGGCTTTGTGCGGTTTAAAATTTTGGCCCACGCTGTATTTGAGTTTGACACCCCTGTCATATATTATCACTCACTTATATTATCATTGACTTATATTATATTACTATACTAATAAGAATATTTCCTCCATGTGTCTCAGCATGAAGTGAAACCCCAGCCTGGGGACTTGATAGAGATCTTCAGGCCGGGTTACCAGCACTGGGCTTTGTATGTGGGCAACGGCATGGTGGTCCACGTAACTCCCCCCTGTGAGTTCTACACACACACACACACACACACACACCATACTTGCCAACCTTGAGACCTCTGATTTCGGGAGGTGTGGTCAGGGGCGTGGTTAAGAGGGGAGGAGTATATTTACAGCGAGAATTTACCAAGTCAAGTATAGATAGGTTTCCGCTAGCGGCGATTACCCATAATCCTTATGTGTCAAAACTTTGTTCACTCGTCCCCGGCAGTTTTGAAATATATTTCCACACTTTTGCAGCAACAATGACGTCCACTTCGGGAAATTTGAAAGAAGTCGTAAAAGTTCCCTACAGACAGACGCTAGATGGGGTTTGCAAAGCCAGGTATTTACAGAAATGGAAGGATATTGGCGATAAAGATCCGTATGAGATGGGAAAGCACGAAGGGACTACGGACTTGAAACGTTATCCTGATATAACTTACCCCGACATCGTCAACTATTTGGTGAACAATGTTAGTGCCTACACCATGGGTGTCAAACTCTGGCCCTTGAGGTAATATCAAATTAAGATTAGAGCTGGCCCGCCGGTATTATACAGCGGCGATGCCTCTGTAACACTGCATTCACCACTGATACTCATACTTGCCAACCCTCACGATTTTCTTGAGAGACTCCTAAAGTTTAGTGCCCATCCCAAAAATCTCCCTGGGCAACCATTCTTCCGAATTTGTCCCGATTTCCACCTGGACAACAATATTGGGGGCGTGCCTGGAAGGCACTGCCTTTAGCGTCCTCTACAGCCTGTCGTCACGTCCGCTTTTCCACAATACAAACAATGTGCCGGCCCAGTCACATAATACATGCGGCTTTAACACACACAAGCGAATGCAAGGCATACTTGTTCAACAGCCATAAGGGTCACACTGAGGGTGGCCGTCTAAAACATTTTTACAACTATGCGCCACACTAAACAAGAATGACAAACACATTTCGGCAGAATATCCGCACCGTAGCACAACAGAAGAAATACCCAGAAACCCTTGCAGCACTAACTCTTCCGGGATGCTTCAATATTATACAGCCGGTATTATACAATATTATACAGCCGGTATTATACAGCGGCGATGCCTCTATAACACTGCATTCACCACTGATACTCATACTTGCCAACCCTCACGATTTTCTTGAGAGACTCCTAAAGTTCAGTGCCCCTCCCAAAAATCTCCCTGGGCAACCATTCTTCCGAATTTGTCCCGATTTCCACCTGGACAACAATATTGGGGGCGTGCCTTGAAGGCACTGCCTTTAGCGTCCTCAACAGCCTGTCGTCACGTCCGCTTTTCCACCATACAAACAATGTGCCGGCCCAGTCACATAACACATGCGGCTTTAACACACACAAGTGAATGCAAGGCATACTTGTTCAACAGCCATAAGGGTCACACTGAGGGTGGCCGTATAAAACATTTTTACAACTATGCGCCACAATAAACAAGAATGACAAACACATTTCGGGAGAGTATCCGCACCGTAGCACAACAGAAGAAATACCCAGAAACCCTTGCAGCACTAACTCTTCCGGGATGCTTCAATATTATACAGCCGGTATTATACAATATTATACAGCCGGTATTATACAGCGGCGATGCCTCTATAACACTGCATTCACCACTGATACTCATACCTGCCAACCCTCACGATTTTCTTGAGAGACTCCTAAAGTTCAGTGCCCCTCCCAAAAATCTCCCTGGGCAACCATTCTTCCGAATTTGTCCCGATTTCCACCTGGACAACAATATTGGGGGCGTGCCTTGAAGGCACTGCCTTTAGCGTCCTCTACAGCCTGTCGTCACGTCCGCTTTTCCACCATACAAACAATGTGCCGGCCCAGTCACATAATACATGCGGCTTTAACACACACAAGTGAATGCAAGGCATACTTGTTCAACAGCCATAAGGGTCACACTGAGGGTGGCCGTATAAAACATTTTTACAACTATGCGCCACACTAAACAAGAATGACAAACACATTTCGGGAGAATATCCGCACCGTAGCACAACAGAAGAAATACCCAGAAACCCTTGCAGCACTAACTCTTCCGGGATGCTTCAATATTATACAGCCGGTATTATACAATATTATACAGCCGGTATTATACAGCCGGTATTATACAGCGGCGATGCCTCTATAACACTGCATTCACCACTGATACTCATACTTGCCAACCCTCCCGATTTTCTTGAGAGACTCCTAAAGTTCAGTGCCCCTCCCAAAAATCTCCCTGGGCAACCATTCTTCCGAATTTGTCCCGATTTCCACCTGGACAACAATATTGGGGGCGTGCCTTGAAGGCACTGCCTTTAGCGTCCTCTACAGCCTGTCGTCACGTCCGCTTTTCCACCATACAAACAATGTGTCGGCCCAGTCACATAATACATGCGGCTTTAACACACACAAGTGAATGCAAGGCATACTTGTTCAACAGCCATAAGGGTCACACTGAGGGTGGCCGTATAAAACATTTTTACAACTGTGCGCCACAATAAACAAGAATGACAAACACATTTCGGGAGAGTATCCGCACCGTAGCACAACAGAAGAAATACCCAGAAGCCCTTGCAGCACTAACTCTTCCGGGATGCTTCAATATTATACAGCCGGTATTATACAATATTATACAGCCGGTATTATACAGCGGCGATGCCTCTATAACACTGCATTCACCACTGATACTCATACTTGCCAACCCTCACGATTTTCTTGAGAGACTCCTAAAGTTCAGTGCCCCTCCCAAAAATCTCCCTGGGCAACCATTCTTCCGAATTTGTCCCGATTTCCACCTGGACAACAATATTGGGGGCGTGCCTTGAAGGCACTGCCTTTAGCGTCCTCTACAGCCTGTCGTCACGTCCGCTTTTCCACCATACAAACAATGTGCCGGCCCAGTCACATAATACATGCGGCTTTAACACACACAAGTGAATGCAAGGCATACTTGTTCAACAGCCATAAGGGTCACACTGAGGGTGGCCGTATAAAACATTTTTACAACTATGCGCCACAATAAACAAGAATGACAAACACATTTCGGGAGAGTATCCGCACCGTAGCACAACAGAAGAAATACCCAGAAACCCTTGCAGCACTAACTCTTCCGGGATGCTTCAATATTATACAGCCGGTATTATACAATATTATACAGCCGGTATTATACAGCGGCGATGCCTCTGTAACACTGCATTCACCACTGATACTCATACTTGCCAACCCTCACGAATTTTTTTGAGAGACTCCTAAAGTTCAGTGCCCCTCCCAAAAATCTCCCTGGGCAACCATTCTTCCGAATTTGTCCCGATTTCCACCTGGACAACAATATTGGGGGCGTGCCTTGAAGGCACTGCCTTTAGCGTCCTCTACAGCCTGTCGTCACGTCCGCTTTTCCACCATACAAACAATGTGCCGGCCCAGTCACATAATACATGCGGCTTTAACACACACAAGTGAATGCAAGGCATACTTGTTCAACAGCCATAAGGGTCACACTGAGGGTGGCCATATAAAACATTTTTACAACTATGCGCCACACTAAACAAGAATGACAAACACATTTCGGCAGAATATCCGCACCGTAGCACAACAGAAGAAATACCCAGAAACCCTTGCAGCACTAACTCTTCCGGGATGCTACAATATACATCCCCGCTACCACCAAACCCCGCCCTCCCCAATTTTTATTTAAATTTTATTTGCTATGCCATTGATATTTTTTAATAATTATTATTATAATTTGAAACTAGATTTTGCATGTGACTATAAAGTTATATAAGCCTTGCTTGTTTAATATTCAATGCAAAACTTGTCTGGGTCCCTATTAAAAGGTTCATTTGGTCAACCTTGGCACGTGGCTTTGTTCAGTTTTAAATTTTGGCCCACTCTGTATTTGAGTTTGACACCCCTGGCCTACACTCTGGATGACCTCAAGGGCTACAATTACTTTGCGTGTGGATGGGTAAAGGAAATGAAACTGGCTGCAATGGAAGATAAATGTGTGCTCATCGCTGGTGTTCGTCACTCTCAGAGATCAACTAATCCGTGTTCGGTGCCATGGGTCATATCAGAAAAGACGGGTCGTGTTTTATCAGGACACTGTACGTGTATGGCAGGCATTGGCGAAATATGTTCACATATTTCTGCATTGATGTTTGCCATTGAAGCGAGCGTCAAGATGCGGGACAACACGACAGTCACACAGGAAACATCTTACTGGCTACTTCCTCCCATCTGCAGTCAAGAAAGTTGGGTACAAGACCATACAGGACATTACCTTCACATCCGCCAAGACAATGAAGAGAAAGCTAGACAAGGCAATCGTATCCGGAGATACACCGGCACCATTAAAACAGAGGAAACTACCGGAGGTACAGAAGGGGACACACGATGAACTCTCAGACTTGTACAGAGAATTAAAAACCAAACGAAAAATGAAGCCCGTCTTACTTTCTCTGATTCCAGGATATGCTAAAGATTATCGTCCAGAAGCACTTGATAAAAAGTACCCACAAGTATTTTTAGAACTGCATGATTCTAACTATGCAACTGCATAGTTTAGGGTTACTTGATTTAATTCATTCAAATTTTAATAAAATCGTCCAAAAATAAGCGGCGATTGCCTCTATTATATCAATCAATCATCCATCCATCCATCCATTTTCTACCGCTTATTCCCTTTCGGGGTCGCGGGGGGTGCTGGCGCCTATCTCAGCTACAATCGGGCGGAAGGCGGTGTACACCCTGGACAAGTCGCCACCTCATCGCAGGGCCAACACAGATAGACAGACAACATTCACACTCACATTCACACACTAGGGCCAATTTAGTGTTGCCAATCAACCTATCCCCAGGTGCATGTCTTTGGAAGTGGGAGGAAGCCGGAGTAGCCGGAGGGAACCCACGCATTCACGGGGAGAACATGCAAACTCCACACAGAAAGATCCCCAGCCTGGATTTGAACCCAGGATTGCAGTACCTTCGTATTGTGAGGCAGACGCACTAACCCCTCTGCCACCGTGAAGCCCCACAAGAGTCTCCAATGAAGATAAAATCTCTGTTACTTTATTGCATTTCACTCAACATTTATATGTAATTGCCATTGTTTTCTGCATATACAAACCCCGTTTCCATATGAGTTGGGAAATTGTGTTTGATGTAAATATAAACAGAATACAATGATTTGCAAATCCTTTTCAGCCCATATTCAGTTGAATATGCTACAAAGACAACATATTTGATGTTCAAACTCATAATCTTTATTTTTTTTGCAAACAATCATTAACTTTAGAATTTGATGGCAGCAACACGTTACAAAAAAGTTGGGAAAAGTGGCAATAAATACTGGTAAAGTTGAGGAATGCTCATCAAACACTTATTTGGAACTTCCCACAGGTGTGCAGGCTAATTGGGAACAGTGTTTATTTATATAGCCCTAAATCACAAGTGTCTCAAAGGGCTGCACAAACCACAATGACATCCGCGGTTCAGAGCCCACATAAGGGCAAGGAAAAACTCCTCCCAGAGGGACGTCGGTGACAGTGACTAGGAGAAACCTTGGAAAAGACCGCATATGTTACCATAGTAACTAAGTATTTAGTATGGTAATCTACATCACAGCAGCTCAGACGTGGAACCAAGCACTGTGGGTGGGAAGCGTTTCCACTGATGCGGAAGGAGATTTTCGCAACAAAGTTCTAAAGCAGCTTTCCAAGCTTCAACAATTAGTTTCCTCAGTTCCCAAACGTTTATTGAGTGTTGTTGAAAGAAAAGGTGATGTAACACAGCCGTGAACTACTTTGGCACGTGTTGCAGCCATGAAATTCTAAGTTAATTATGATTTGCAAAAAAAAAATAAAGTTTATGAGTTTGAACATCAAATATGTTGTCTTTGTAGTGCATTCAACTGAATATGGGTTGAAAAGGATTTGCAAATCATTGTATTCCGTTTATATTTACATCTAACACAATTTCCCAACTCATATGGAAACGGGGTTTGTAATTCTGCCATGAAGTATTTGACTGAATTGAAAGAGCGTGTTGCTCTAATCTTCTTCCCTCCTGGCAGCGGAGTGTGCAGGTGCGGGCCCCAGCAGTATGATGTCCCTCTTTGCGGACAGGGGCCTGGTGAGGATGGAGGAGCTGTGGACGGTGGTGGGGGACGACCGCTACCGAGTCAACAACATCCTGGATGACAATTACCAACCCCGCCCAGTTTTTATCATCTTGAGAGAAGCCAAAAGGCGGGTAGGCCAGGTGATGCCCTACGACGTCTTCAGTGCGAACTGTGAGCACTTTGTCACCAACCTGCGCTACGGAAAACCAGAGTCCCGCCAGGTAGGTCTTTTTAATTTGGAAGGAGTTGACCTTTACACGATGACACTAAACACTTTGACTTAAGACATGTTGCAAGTGATTGAACAATGTCCAGATACAACTTTGGAACTTCCCATTGATCCAATATCAGCACCAGTCATACATACTCTATATTGCCAAAAGTGTTAACTCACATAAGAACTCGAAGTGCCATCCCATTCCTAACCCATAGGGTTCAATATGACCTTTTGCAGCTATTACAGCTTCAACTCTCCTGGGAAGGCTGTCCACAAGGTTGCAGAGTGTCTTTATAGCCATATTCCATCCTTCTTCCAAAAGCGCTTTGGTGAGGTCACACCACGAGAACCTGTTCTATCAGGTTCAGGTCAGGACTCTGTGCAGGCCAGTCAAGTTCATCCAGATCAGACTCTTTCATCCATGTCTTTATGGACCTTGCTTTGTGCACTGGTGCACAGTCATGTTGGAAGAGGAAGGGGGCCCGCTCCAAACTGTTCCCACATGGAATTGTACAAAATGTTTTGGTATCCTGGAGCATTCAAAGTTCCTTTCACTAGAGGAACTCTTGAAAAACAACCCCACACCATCATTCCCCCTCTACTAAATTTCACACTCGGCACAATGCAGTCCGAAATGTAGCGTTCTCCTGGCAACCTCCGAACCCAGACTGGTCCATCAGATTGCCAGATGGAAAAGCGTGACTCATCAGTCCAGAGAAGGTTTCTCCACTGCTCTCAGGTCCAGTGGCTACGTGCTTTACACCAGCGTCTTTCAACCTTTTTTTGAGCCAAGACACATTCTTTGCATTGAAAAAATGCGGAGGCACACCACCGGCAGAAATCACTAAAAAACTAAACTCAGTTGACAGTAAAAAGTCACAATTTTTGGATATGACTTTTAATCATAAGCAAGCATGCATGACTATAGCTCTTGTCTCAAAGTAGGTGTACTGTCACCACCTGTCACATCACACCCTGACTTATTGTCACTTTTTTGCTCTTTTCCTGTGTAGTGTTTTACTTCTTGTCTTGCGCTCCTATTTTGGTGGCGTTTTCTCTTTTTTTGGGGTATTTTCCTGTAGCACTTTCATGTCTTCCTTTGAGTGATATTTAGGGTCCTTTGGCCCATTGCAAAAGAACTCCAAAGGAGTCCTTTTGCAATGGGCCAAAGGACCCTTTTGAAACTGTAAGGTTTTATTCTTTCTTTTTTAGGGTCCGCCAGGCCCATTGCAAAGGACTTGCAATGGGCCTGGCGGACCCTATTGAAACTGTAGCGTTTTATTATTATTATTATTCCGCCGCCTCTTTGAACTGGCGAAAATTGCCATCTAATAAAAAAAAACAAACCCCAAAAATCAGAACAGGCGAAAATTGCCATCTAATAAAAAAAACAAAAAAAACCCAACAATCAAAAATGCGCACTAACGCCCCCTAGGAAAAAAATAAAACAGACTGCTTGTAACTTCTGTTAGGAATGTCATAGAGACATGAAACAAAAAACCCTATGTAGGGCTGACTTAGACCTAGATTTCATAATTTTCCTTTCTAGGGCAAAAATCAACAAAAATTTTGCAATAACCCATTCAAAGCAAAATTTTCGCAAAAAATGCTATTTTTGCCTCTTTGAGCTGTAATTTGACCCCTTTAAAATGCTTCAAAACTCACCAAACTTGGCACACACATCAGGACTGGCGAAAATTGCGATTTAATGAAAAAAGCCCCCCCAAAACTCAAAAATGCGCTCTAACGCAATTTTTGAATAAAACACAGAAAAAACTGCTCCTAGGAAGAAAACACAGACAAAACTGCTTGTAACTTCCGGTAGGAATGTCGGAGAGACCTGAAACAAAAACCTCTATGTAGGTCTCACATAGACCTACATTTTTCAAACGTTATCTCCTCTGAGCGCGTTTGTCGTCTTGGCTTCAAACTCGCACAGGAGAGAGTTTGAACCCTTCTGATTAAAAGATATCGAAAGAGTTTTGATTACTGCTCCGGTTTGGATTTTATGCGCCTTCGAAACACCCCTGTGCAAATTTTCCTAAAAAATGTAATTTTTGCCTCTTTGAGCTGTAATTTGACCCACTTAAAATGCTTCAAAGTGCAAGTTAAAGCTCTACTATGCAAAGCGAAAGCCATTTATCAACAACATCCAGAAACGACAATCTGTATTTTCACCCCCTTAATATGCTTCAAAACTCACCAAATTTTACACACACATCAGGACTGGCGAAAATATCCATCTAATAAAAAAACAAACCCCAAAAGTCAAAATTGCGCTCTAGCGCCCCCTAGGAAAAAACCCAGACAAAACTGTGTGTAACTTCTGTTAGGAATGTCGTAGAGACATGAAACAAAAACCTCTATATAGGTCTGACTTAGACCAGGGCTTGGGTTGTGGGGGCAGCAGCCAAAGGCGGGCCCGACCAACGCTGCTTGCAGCTTTAATCTTTCTAATTATTATTACGCACCGTCGCGCTGTAATTTGACCCCCTTAACATGCTTCAAAACTCACCAAATTTTACACACACATCGGTAAGGTGCGGCATTCCAACATATTACACAACCAAACCCCAAAAATTTAAATCGCGCGCTAGCGCCCCCTAGGAAAAAAAAACAACCAGACTGCTTGTAACTTCCGTTAAGAATGTCGTAGAGACATGAAACAAAAACCTTTATATAGGTCTGACTTAGACCTACATTTCCAATTAGAAACTTCTATAGCAATAATCAACAGAAATTTTGCAAAAACTTATTCAAACCAAATTTTCGCGAAAAATGCTATTTTTGCCTCTTTGAGCTGTAATTTGACCCCCTTAAAATGCTTCAAAACTCACCAAACTTGGCACACACATCAGGACTGGCGAAAATTGCGATTTAATTAAAAAAACAAACCCCAAAACTCAAAAATGCGCTCTAACGCAATTTTTGAATAAAACACAGAAAAAACTGCTCCTAGGAAGAAAACAGACAAAACTGCTTGTAACTTCCGGTAGGAATGCCAGAAAGACATGAAACAAAAACCTCTATGTAGGTCTCACTTAGACCTACATTTTAATAATCGACAATAATCAGAAAAAATCAACAGGAAGTTGGCAATTATGCCTTCAAAACAAAAGTTTTGTAAAAACCCGTCACCTTTCTTAAAACATTATCTCCTCTGAGCGCGTTTGTCGTTTCGGCTTCAAATTCGCACAGGAGAGAGTTTGAACCCTTCTGATTAAAAGTTATCGAAAGAGTTGTGATTACTGCTCCGGTTTTGATTTTATGACCCTTCAAAGAAGCACTGCGCTGATGCTGCTGCGCTGCTGTTGTCTCAAGATGGCTGCTTAAAAGCAGAAAGCACTAGCGTGCCCACACACTACCTCCCGCTGTAGACAGCACCGACACTCAACAACAACACATCATTTGCAGACTATAATAGGTGGAACTAGATCATCTCCCACGGCACACCAGACTACATCTAGTGTGCCGCGGCATAGTGGTTGAAAAACACTGCTTTACACCACTGCATCCCACGCTTTGCATCGTACTTGGTGATGTATGGCTTAGAGACAGCTGCTCGGCCATGGAAACCCATTCCTCGAGGCTCTCTGCGTACTGTACGTGGGATAATTAGAAGGTCACATGAAATTTGGAGCTGTGTAGCAAGTCTTTGCACTATGCTGACCTCTCTGTCAGTGTACCTGGCCTACCACTTGGTTGCTGTTGTTCCCAAACTCTTCACTTTTCTTAGAATAAAGTTGACTTTGGAATATTTAGGAGCGAGGACATTTCAGGACTGTATTTGTATGATAGTTCCAGAAAGGGGCCCATTATTTCACAAATGTTTGTAGAAACACTCTCCATGCCCAAGTACTTGATTTGATACACCGGGCCAAGTGATTAGGACACTTAGTTCTCATCATTTGGATGGCTGGCCAAGTACTTTTGGCAATATAGTGTACCTGGTGTTGTGACCGTCAATATTTGAATCAGGCAAATAAAGGGAAAGATCTGTGAAGTGAGTTTTGTTGTTAAAAAGTGTCATCTCTCTTTGCAGGTGCGCAAGGCGGCAGAAGCGGCCGCGTTGACAGGTGTGGTCTTTGGTGTCGCGGCCTTCGCAGGTGCTCTTCTGTTTGGACTGACTGGCAACAACAAGGACAAACACAAACAGTAACACACTGTTTGGACCGACTGACTGGCAACAACAAGGACCAGCACAACCAGTAACACACTAATGTAACATTCACCAGCAGAGCCTAAGACACTTCAACAAACACAGGTCATTAAAATACTGCATTTGTACACCTTTTATATGCTGCAAATGTTGTTTTTATCAAATAAAGGGAAGCTTTTTTTTATCAATCTACAGATATTTGCAATATTTTAATAACTAATAAATCCTCCAATTTCCTCTACTGTGACATGTCAATGTGAATAAAAGTATTTGAAGGCATCTTATTTCATTGCTCTTTGTTTAGGTGTCCTTGTTTTATGGACTCTTTAGGGCCGCTTTGTGATATCAGTCAGTCCCTCCAGGATGTCGTGATGGCGGCAATTCACCCGAATTCAATCAATCCCTGCAAATTATTGGCGGAAACCAAACTTTGGTGAATCTCTGCCAATTCCCCGCACATTTAGCCAATCAAAAGTGTCCCAGCAGCACTCAAACACAACGTGACCGTCAACCAATCACACGTAAAAAACACTTTAAAAATCCCAGAGGTGCTGAATATGACGCTCGGAATTGCAGGTTGTTACAAATAATATTAAATTAAGAACGGCCTTTTATTTTTCTGTCAGAATTTAAATACAAACCCCGTTTCCATATGAGTTGGGAAATTGTGTTTGATGTAAATATAAACGGAATATAATGATAATTTTCAACCCATATTCAGTTGAATGCTCTACAAAGACAACATATTTGATGTTCAAACTCATTAACATTATTTTTTTTTGCAAATAATCATTAACTTGCTAATTTCATGGCTGCAACACGTGCCAAAGTAGTTGGGAAAGGGCATGTTCACCACTGTGTTACATCCGTCACGCCTGTAAGATTATGTTTTGGTCAGGTTATGTTTAGTTTTTTGGACATTTAGTTCTGTCTTGGCGCTTCCCGGTTTGTTTTCTTCTCCATGCCAACTCATTAGTTTTCACCTGTCATGTCACGTCCCTGTCCTCAGCCTCACACCTGTTTTCCCTAATGATCACAGCTACTATTTAAGTCATTCTTTTTCTTGTCTTCGTCCTGGGATCTTCATGCCCTCGAACACCTCGCTATCCATGCCCCTTGTTTCGATCCAAGTAAGTTTTTGTATTTATGCCTCAGTGCTAGTATTGTTTTGTTTATGCCACAGCTAGTGACTTTTGTTTCGTTTGTATATAGTCATGCCCTCGTGCTGTTTAAGTTTATAGTTCATTGTCTTTCATGCCATCGAGCAAGTGTTTTTGTTTTCCCTGTTTTGTAACAATAATAATAATAATAATAGATTAGATTTATATCGCGCTTTTCTATTGTTAGATACTCAAAGCGCTCACAGAGAAGTTGGAACCCATCATTCATTCACACCTGGTGGTGGTAAGCTACATCTGTAGCCACAGCTGCCCTGGGGTAGACTGACGGAAGGGTGGCTGCCAATTTGCGCCTACGGCCCTTCCGATCACCACCAATCATTCATTCATCATTCATTCACCAGTGTGAGCGGCACCGGGGGCAAAGGGTAAGTGTCCTGCCCAAGGACACAACGGCAGCGATTTGGATGTCAATAGGTGGGAAGCGAACCTGCAACCCTCAGGTTTCTGGCACGCCCGCTCTACCCACTACGCCCCTTTTGTAAATAGTATATAAATAAAATATGTACTCACACTCACGCCTTGCCAGTGCTAATCATCCTCTGCGTCGGGGAAACAACCTTAATCCAAATCCAATCCTGACAACATCACCTTTTCTTTTAACAACACTCAATAAAGGTTTGGGAACTGAGGAAACTAATTGTTGAAGCTTTGAAACTGGAATTCTTTCCCATTCTTGTTTTATGTAGAGCTTCAGTCGTTCAACAGTCCGGGGTCTCAGCTGTTGTATTTTACGCTTCACACATTTTCCAGGTCTGGACTGCAGGCGGGCCAGGAAAGTACCCAAACTCGTTTTTTACGAAGCCACGCTGTTGTAACACGCGCTGAATGTGGCTTGGCATTGTCTTGCTGAAATAAGCAGGGGCGTCCATGAGATGGCAGCATGTGTTGCTCCAAAACCTGTATGTACTTTTCAGCATTAATGGTGCCTTCACAGATGTGTAAGTTACCCATACCTTGGGCACTAATACACCCCCATACCATCACAGATGCTGGCTTTTCAACTTTGCGTAGATAACAGTCTGGATGGTTCGGTTCCCCTTTGGTCCAGATGACACGATGTCGAATATTTCCAAAAACAATTTGATATGTGGACTCGTCAGACCACTTAACACTTTTTCACTCTGCATCAGTCCATTTTAGATGATTTAGGGCCCAGAGAAGCCGGCGGCGTTTCCGGATGTTGTTGATAAATGACTTTCGCCATGCATAGTAGAGCTTTAACTTGCACTTACAGATGTAGCGACAAACTGTATTTAGTGACAGTGGTTTTCTGAAGTGTTCCTGAGCCCTTGTGTTGATATCCTTTAGAGATTGATGTCGGTTTTTGATACAGTGCCGTCTGAGGGAGGGAAGGTCACGGTCATTTAATGTTGGTTTCCGGCCATGCCGCTTACGTGGAGTGATTTCTCCAGATTCTCTGAACCTTTTGATGATATTATGGAGCGTAGATGTTGAAATCCCTAAATTTCTTGCAATTGCACTTTGAGAAACATTGTTCTTAAACTGTTTGACTATTTGCTCACGCAGTTGTGGACAAAGGGGTGTACCTCGCCCCATCCTTTCTTGTGAAGGACTGAGCACTTTTTGGGAAGGTGTTTTTATACCCAATCAGGGCACCCACCTGTTCCCAATTAGCCTGCACGCCTGTGGGATGTTCCAAATAAGTGTTTGATGAGCATTCCTCAGCTTTATCAGTATTTATTGCCACCTTTCCCAACTTCTTTGTCACATGTTGCTGGCATCAAATTCTAAAGTTAATTATTATTTGCACACAAAAAATGGTTTATCAGTTTGAACATCAAATATGTTGTCTTTGGAGCATATTCAACTGAATATGGGTTGAAAAGGATTTGCAAATCATTGTATTCCATTTATATTTACATCTAACACAATTTCCCAACTCATATGGAAACGGGGTTTGTACAAAAGTGAAATATAGAAAGAGAAAACAACAATCAATCAATCAAAAAAAAAAAAACCTCACACTTTCGTATTTTACTTGGCCACTCCATCACTTACTTGTCATTTTGTGTTCGTCCCTTCACATATTTTATGTCGTCACCCCGGGAATTCATCATTCCCTCAATGAACCGCAGTTCTCCAGCACTCATGCAGCCCAGACCATCATGCTTGATGCAGGCAAGGCAGACATAAGTATTTGGCCACCTGCCTTGACTCACATATGAAGTTTAAATGCCATCCCATTCCTAACCCGCAGGGTTCAATATGACCCTTTGCAGCTATTACAGCTTCAACTCTTCTGGGAAGGCTGTCCACAAGGTTGCCGAGTGTCTTTATAGCCATTTTCCACCATTCTTCCAAAAGTGCACTGGTGGGGTCACACCACGAGAAGGCCTCTCTTTTAATTAATTCCAAAGGTCTTCTATCGGGTTCAGGTCAGGACTCTGTGCAGGCCAGTCAAGTTCATCCACACTAGACTCTGTCATCCATGTCTTTATGGACCTGGCTTTGTGCACTGGTGCACAGTCATGTTGGAAGAGGAAGGGGGCCCGCTCCAAACTGTTCCCACAAGGTTGGGGAGCATGGAATTGTACAAAATGTTTTGGTATCCTGGAGCATTCAAAGTTCCTGTGAACAACTCGGGTTCCATGGACAACTCAGGAAGGACATTGCTTTAGCAGGTTTGACTCTTGTTTATTTTACTTTCAAGGAAGCCTGTTTTCACGTCCGCTTTCCCACAATATAAAGAGCGTGCCTGCCCAATGACGTTATAACTGTAGAATGATCGAGGGCGAGTGCTTGGTTTCTTATGTGGGTTTATTGTTAGGCAGTTTCATTAACGTCCTCCCAGCGCGGTAACAACACACAACAACAGCAGTCACGTTTCGTCTACCGTAAAGCAGTTCGTCTGCCGTGAACAGCAATGTTGCGACACTCTTAAACAGGACAATACTGCCATCTACTGTATATGCATATGTTTAGAAAAATAGTGACAGAGAATGGAATAACGATGGAAAATTCAAACCTTAACTCAACAATGAGTAGATGAGTGTTATGTGTGTATATGTGTAACTAAATGAACACTGAAATTCAAGTATTTATTATATATGTATATATATATATATATATATATATATATATATATATATATATATATATATATATATATATATATATACACACACACACACAGTGGGGCAAAAAAGTGTTTAGTCAGCCGCCGATTGTGCAAGTTCTCCCACTTAAAATGATGACAGAGGTCTGTAATTTTCATCATAGGTACACTTCAACTGTGAGAGACAGAATGTGAAAAGAAAATCCAGGAATTCACATTGTAAGAATTTTAAAGAATTTATTTGTAAATTATGGTGGAAAATAAGTATTTGGTCAATAACAAATATTCAACTCTATACTTTGTAATGTAACTTTTGTTGACAATAACAGAGGTCAAACGATTATATAGGTCTTTACCATGTTTGCACACACAGTAGCTGGTATTTTGGCCCATTCTTCCATGCAGATCTTCTTGAGAGCAGTGATGTTTTGGGGCTGTCGCCGAGCAACACGGACTTTCAACTCCCTCTACAGATTTTCTATGGGGTTGAGGTCTGGAGCCACTCCTTCGTTGCCTGGGCGATGTGTTTGGGATCATTGTCATGCTAGAACACCCAGCCACGTTTCATCTTCAAAGCTCTCACTGATGGAAGGAGGTTTTGGCTCAAAATCTCACGATACATGGCCCCATTCATTCTTTCCTGAACACGGATCAGTCGTCCTGTCCTCTTAGCAGAAAAACAGCCCCAAAGCATGATGTTTCCCCCCCCATGCTTCACAGTAGGTGTGGTGTTCTTGGGATGCAACTCAGTATTCTTCTTCCTCCAAACACGACGAGTTGAGTTTATACCAAAAAGTTCTATTTAGGTTTCATCTGACCACATGACATTCTCCCGGGAGTGTGCTCTCTGGCAAACTTCAGACGGGCCTGAACATGCACTGGCTTAAGCAGGGGGACATGTCTGGCACTGCAGGATTTGATTCCCTGTCGGCGTAGTGTGTTACTGATGGTAACCTTTGTTACTTTGGTCCCAGCTCTCTGCGGGTCATTCACCAGGTCCCGCCGTGTGGTTCTGGGATTTTTGCTCACCGTTCTCATGATCATTTCGACCCCACGGGATGAGATCTTGCGTGGAGCCCCAGATAGAGGGAGATTATCAGTGGTCTTGTATGTCTTCCATTTTCTGATAATTGCTCCCAGAGTTGAGTTATTTTCCGGGTGTCCTTCGACAGCTCTTTGGTCTTGGCCATAGTGGAGTTTGGAGTCTGACTGTTTGAGGCTGTGGACAGGTGTCTTTTATACAGAGTTCAAACAGGTTCCATTAATACAGGTAACAAGTGGAGGACAGAAGAGCTTCTTAAAGAAGAAGTTACAGGTCTGTGAGAGCCAGAGATCTTCCTTGTTTGAAGTGACCAAATACTTATTTTCCAGCATAATTTACAATTAAATTCTTTAAAATTCCTGGATTTTTTTTCCACATTCTGTCTCTCACAGTTGAAGTGTACCTATGATGAAAATTACAGACCTCTGTCATCATTTTAAGTGGGAGAACTTGCACAATAGCTGGCTGACTAAATACCTTTTTGCCCCACTGTATATATATGAAAAGCTCCAATCACAGAGAAGTGTGGCAGTTGTACTAGCACATGTTTTAGAGATAACGATAAGGTGTTATCTAGGCTCCCCAGTGGGGGGTCTGAGGGGTCCCCACCCTCCTTAAAGGCAGCTGCTTATTGAGATAAAGGATGAAATAAATATTTTGTTATAGTTTGAAAATGAAAAATATCAAAATGGCCCCCGCATGCTTAAATATTTCCGTGTGCGGCCCTCTGTGGAAAAAGTTTGGACACCCCTGCCATAGGCTGAAATAAGAACCATGTTAAAGAGGGTGGGGACCCCCTCGGACTCCCACTGGGGAGCCTAGAAAACACCTCATTGTTTCCTCACGTCACTAAAACTTCTACTAGTACACTTCTACACATCTACACGTTTACACTTTCATACTTTTATTTTGAAAGGGTCGGTCAGGTCAGCTGATCTCTGACGGCTGATCCTCGGAAGATAAAAAAGGGACTTTTTAGCCGCCTTCCTCAGTACAGTAAGTACAGTAGGAGCCAGCACACAAAGGTAAGGAGACGCAAACTTCAAACTTTATGTTTCAATGTTAGCTTAGCTCTAATAGCGAATGTATTTGCATGCTCGCATACTTTTATTTTGTATTCTGCTACATAACTTATTCCCTTTTATGTTGTATTCTGCTACATAACTTATTCCCTTTTATGTTGTATTCTGCATCATTTGACTATTCTGCAATATAACTATAACCATACACACATATATACATACATATATATATATATACACATATATAAATACATATACACATATATAAATATATATACTGTATATACATATATATACACAAACACACACATATATACATATATATATATATATATATATATATATATATATATACGCAAAAAAGTCTTGTAAGTCTTCATCATATTGGATGTATGGCTTTTTACAGAGAATAAGTGTTGACAAATAACATTTCAATGAATATTTCAACAAATAAAATAACATTTGAAGAGACACCGTGAAGTTTGCACGTTGTCAGGAAGGAAAAGAAAAACAAGAGCGAGTTTTCTGAGGAAATGCAACAGAAGTGAAAGTTTGTCCGACTTTCTTTTCTGCTTTCTTTTCTTACAGCGACATGGCGACATATGTAAGTGCACTTGTCATGATTACTTTCATTCACTTATATTAGATTATTATTCACTTATATTATGTTATCATTGATTTGTATTATATTATCTGTGGAGAGGCGGAGCCGACGGCGGGGCAGGACACGCTGGAGCCCTGCCCAAGATGGCGGCAAGGAAGTGGAGTATGCGGCTGAGCGGAGAGGCGGGGAGATACGTAGAGCCATGCACCTGATCTAGATTGTGGCGTCCCTCCCAGCCGGCCTCGACTCTCCGCTCAGCCGCTTTCTCCGCCCCCTTGCCACCATCACTGTCAAATCCTCCTCTACACATCAACATTCTATTATATTATATTATCCCTGACTCATATTATATTATCATTCATTTACATTATATTATCTTTGACTTATATTAGAGTATTGACTTAGCGTATTTTTCGGGGGATAATAAAGAAGGAAAAAAAACATATTTACGTCGCACTGGAGTATAAGTCGCATTTTTTGGGGAAATGTATTTGATAAAACCCAACAGGAAGTATAGACATTTGAAAGGCAATTTAAAATAAATAAAGAATAGTGAAAAACAGGCTGAATAAGTGTACGTTATATGAGGCTTAAATAACAACTGAGACGGTGCCTGGTGTGTTAACCTAACATATTATGGTAAGAGTCATTCAAATAACTATAACATATAGAACTTGCTATACCTTTACCAAACAATCTGTCACTCTTAATCCATAAATCCCATGGATAAGGGACGGCGTGGCGCAGTGGGAGAGTGGCCGAGCGCAACCCGAGGGTCACTGGTTCAAATCCCACCTAGAACCAACCTCGTCACGTCCGTTGTGTCCTGAGCAAGACACTTCACCCTTGCTCCTGATGGGTGCTGGTTAGCGCCTTGCATGGCAGCTCCTTCCATCAGTGTGTGAATGGGTAAATGTGGAAGTAGTGTCAAAGCGCTTTGAGTACCTTGAAGGTAGAAAAGCGCTATACAAGTACAACCCATTTATTAAGACCAGTGGTTCTTAACCTTGTTGGAGATACCGAAGCCCACCAGTTTCATTACGCATTCACCGAACCCTTCTTTAGTTAAAAATATATATATATTTTTTTTTTCCTCAAATACAACACAATGTTATATGATTTTTTTTTAGTGGTGCACAAAACGAACCTTGTTCAAAGAACAAAACCAACACAGTGCATGAACTCACAACAAATGACACACCTGCAAATCAGTTTGACTTCTGCTGTTGCCGCCAGAGATGCACGGTATGCGGTCTCATCCACGGAGTCCGCGGATAAACCGCGGGTCGGGCGGGTGACATGTCGAAAAAAGAGATTTTAATTAGATTCGGGCGGGTGGCGGTTGAATCATCCGGAAATATTTGATACGCATGGTTCTGGGATCAGTAACTTTTGCCATTCGAAGAGCCATTTAAGACCGGTGTCACATAGCGAATAAGTCAATAGGAGACGCAATTATTCTCTAGAATGACTGCCGGCAGTCACCCAGATAATAAGTATTAGGGCGTGCTATGAAGGCATTGACTTTGTCGCCCACTACAACATGTACAACCTACTTGTCAGTCCAGCATCATGTTGTGTGTGGCTTCCGCAAGGCATACTGGGTGACACAGAGTACACTAATGGTTGTGATATCAACAATTCTAACACTCTTAGTAATATGCGCCATGCTGTGAAGCCACACCAAACAAGATTGACAAACACATTTCGGGAGAACATCCTCCCAGTAACACAACATAAACGCAACACAACAAATACCCAGAATCCTTTGTTTTCATGACATTTCCTGACTATTTTATACACCCCGCTAGCAGAAGTGCGTCGGTAAAGTGGGCGGGGTTGGGGGAGCGGGGGTGTAAAATATATTCAGGGGGTATCACGGATACAAAGGATTCTGGGTATTGGTTGTGTTGGGTTTATGTTGTGTTACTGTGAGGATCGTTGTGGTGAAGAAGGAGCTGAGCCGGAAGGCAAAGCTCTCAATTTACAGGTCGATCTACGTTCCCATCCTCACCTATGGTCATGAGCTTTGGGTCATGACCGAAAGGATAAGATCACGGGTACAAGCGGCCGAAATGAGTTTCCTCCGCCGTGTGGCAGGGCTCTCCCTTAGAGATAGGGTGAGAAGCTCTGTTATCCGGGAGGAACTCAAAGTAAAGCCGCTGCTCCTTCACATCGAGAGGAGCCAGATGAGGTGGTTCGGGCATCTGGTCAGGATGCCACCCGAACGCCTTCCTAGGGAGGTGTTTAGGGCACGTCCAACCGGTAGGAGGCCACGGGGAAGACCCAGGACACGTTGGGAAGACTATGTCTCCCGGCTAGCCTGGGAACACCTCGGGATCCCCCGGGAAGAGCTGGACGAAGTGGCTGGGGAGAGGGAAGTCTGGGTTTCCCTGCTTAGGCTGTTGCCCCCGCGACCCCACCTCGGATAAGCGGAAGAAGATGGATGGATGGAGGATGTTCTCTCGAAATGTGTTTGTCAATCTTGTTTGGTGTGGCTTCACAGCGTGGCGCATATTAGTAAGTGTTAAAGTTGTTTATATCACAACCATCAGTGTACTCTGTATCACCCAGTATGCCTTTCAGTCTTGTACGTGTGATTGCGGAATCTGCACACAACATGATACCAGACTAACAGTCGGTGTGTACATGTTGAAGGTGTCAAAGCCAATGGCTTAACATCACGCCCATATTCTTGTCATCAGGAAGAACGCCAATTGGATAATCGTGAGAACTTTGTGGCGCCAATTGTCTTCGTTACTCTGTGAAACGTGTTAAGGCAGCTCTGTGAGTGGTAAAGGTGCCAAACCCCTGATGTATTTCAGCGGGCGGGTGGCGGGCGGATGCGTTTCTGATAAAATGTTGGTTCAGGTGGACGGCGGGTGGATGACGACTCTGGTGATGCGGTTGCGGATGATATAATTGCCTATCCGCGCATCTCTAGTTGCCGAAACCATAATAAGCCGATAGGGAGAAGTTTTTATTTTCACCAGGACTGGGCATTTATTTTGACCCGGGGGCGAAATTTAGAGAAAAAAATGTCTCTGGGGGCCATATTATCTATTTTTAGGAACACTAATACAAAACCTTGCAATGATGTCAGATCAAATCCTAAAAACGTTATTACCAACCGACCGCTTTAAAAAACGGAATGCAATTTTACTTTTTTTTTCACTGAATGAGACACCCAAAATGTACATAAAAATAACGAATGTGGGATTACAATATTATCTATGAAGGATAAAAGACTGAATATTGACAACATATGAACGTCGCCCCCCCTCTCCATCCACATATTTTACAATCAAGCGAAACACAACAAAAATGCAACAAACAGCGAAATATGAATTGTAAACGGTAAAAAAAACCTGATAAATATGAATATATTGTAAAAATCTCCTTCCGGGTCTGTCCCTGACACCAGCATTTTAAGCTGTGGAAACACTCCCCACCCACACTGCTTGGTGCCTGGTCTTAGATGACCAACCTTTTTGAAAGCAAGACCTACTTCTTGGGTACTGATTAATGCGAAGGGCTACCAGTTTGATACACACTTAAATTGCCAGAAATAGCCAACTTGCTCAATTTACCTTTAACAAATAAATCTATATGTATAAAAAAATAGGTATTTCTTTCTGTCATTCCATCGTACATTTTTTTTCCTTTTACGGAAATTTTTTTTGTAGAGAATAAATGATGAAAAAACACTTAATTGAACGGTTTAAAAGAGGAGAAAACACGTAAAAAATGTAAATTAAATTTTAAAACATAGTTTATATTCAATTACGCCACTTCTAATTCAAAATTCAACCGGAAAAAAATGAAGAGAAAAACTAGCTAATTCGAATCTTTTTGAAAAAATAAAAAAAATAATTTATGGAACATTAGTATTTTTTCCCAATTAAGATTAATTTTAGAATTTTAATGACATGTTTTGAATAGGTTAAATAATAATAATGGATTAGATTTATATCACGCTTTTCTATTGTTAGATACTCAAAGCGCTCAAAGAGAAGTGGGAACCCATCATTCATTCACACCTGGTGGTGGTAAGCTACATCTGTAGCCACAGCTGCCCTGGGGTAGACTGACGGAAGAGTGGCTGCCAATTTGCGCCTACGGCCCCTCCGACCATCATTCATCATTCATTCACCAGTGTGAGCGGCACCGGGGGCAAAGGTGAAGTGTCCTGCCCAAGGACACAACGGCAGCGATTTGAATGTCATTAGGTGAGAAGCGAACCTGCAACTCTCAGGTTTCTGGCACGGCCGCTCTACCCACTACGCCATGCCGCCCCAAAGTCCAATCTACACTTTGTTAGAATATATAACAAATTGGACCAAGCTATATTTCTAACAAGGACAAATCATTATTTCTTCTAGATTTTCCAGAACAAACATTTTGAATGAAATTCAAAAGACTTTGAAATAAGATTTAAATTTGATTCTACAGATTTTCTGGATTGGCCAGAATATTTTTTTGAATTTTATTCATAATAAGTCTGAAGAAATATTTCACAAATATTCTTTGTTGAAATAACAGAAGCTAAAATGAATGAAACCGGTAAAATGTATTTATTATTCTTTACAATAATAAAAAATAATACTTGAAAATTGATTTAAATTGTCAGGAAAGAAGAGGAAGGAATTTAAAAGGTAAAAAGGTACATGTGTTTAAAAATCCTAAAATCATTTTTACGGTTGTTTTTTTTCCCTAAAATTGTCTTTCTGAAAGTTAGAAAAAGCAGAGTAAAAAAATAAATGAATTTATTTAAACAAGTGAACACCAAGTCTTTAAAATATTTTCTTGGATTTTCAAATTCTATTTAAGTTTTGTGTCTCTTAGAATTAAAAATGTCGAGCAAAGCGAGACCAGCTTGCTAGTAAATAAATACATTTAAAAAAATAGAGGCAGCTCACTGGTAAGTGCTGCTATTTGAGCTATTTTTAGCACAGGCCAGTGGGCGACTCATCTGGTCCTTGCGGGCGATCTGGTGCCCGCAGGCACCACGTTGGTGACCCCTGCCATGGTAACTAGTATATCATGCAAAAGCGCAGATTTCAACCATTGAAATACATAGTATAGTTCAAGACTTAGGATCATTATAAAACATGAGTGCACATCATAATGGCACCAACACTTTCCATCTTAAAGATCTAAAAAAATTATTTGGGAATGTCCGGCAGGGCCTGATTGAAAAGCTTAACGGGCCGCATGTGGCCCCCGGGGTGTTAATTTGCCCAGGTCTAATGTACACAATGAGTTGGGTGTGACTTGACCGCCACCGAACCCCTGAGGCCGACTCACCGAACCCCTAGGGTTCGATCGAACCCAGGTTAAGAACCACTGGTCTAGTCTCTTACGTGAATGAGCTGAATAATATTATTTGATATTTTATGGTAATGTGTTAAAAATTTCGCACCAACTATGAAAAAAACTGCGCCTTATAGTCCGAAAAATACGGTATGTATTATCAATGACATTATATATTATCACTCACTTATATTATCATTGACTCATATTACTATACTAATAAGAATATTTCCTCCATGTGTCTCAGGATGAAGTGAAACCCCAGCCTGGGGACATGATAGAGATCTCCAGGTCGGGCTACCAGCACTGGGCTTTGTACGAGGGCAACGGCATGGTGGTCCACATAACTATCCCCTGTGAGTTCTGCACTCCTACTTGCATTATACTGTACACACACATATTATTATTATATTATACACACACGGCCTGGGGGTCCACGTGGCCCCCCCCCCTGTGAGTTCTGCACTCTTACACACACACACACACACACACACACACACACACACACACACACACACACACACACACACACACACACACACACACACACACACACACACACAAGGACTTTGGAAAGTAGTCGTATTTGTAAAGTGAGACAACGTTGGAATTTCAACGGTCAAATGATCAGAAGCTAACGTTGATTTAACGCATACTTGCCAACCTTGAGACCTCCGATTTCGGGAGTGGGAGGAGTGGTTAATCAATCAATCAATGTTTATTTATTTAGCCCTAAATCACAAATGTCTCAAAGGACTGTACAAACCATTACGACTACGACATCCTCGGAAGAACCCACAAAAGGGCAAGGAAAACTCACACCCAGTGGGCAGGGAGAATTCACATCCAGTGGGACGCCAGTGACAATGCTGACTATGAGAAACCTTGGACAGGACCTCAGAAGTGGGCACACCCCCACCCCCCCCCCCCTCTAGGGGACCGAAAGCAATGGATGTCGAGCGGGTCTAACATGATACTGTGAAAGTTCAATCCATAGTGGCTCCAACACAGCCGCGAGAGTTCAGTTCAAAGCGGATCCAAGACAGCAGCGAGAGTCCCGTCCACAGGAAACCATCTCAAGCGGAGGCGGATCAGCAGCGTAGAGATGACCCCAACCGATACAGGCGAGCGGTCCATCCTGGGTCCCGACTCTGGACAGCCAGTACTTCATCCATGGTCATCGGACCGGACCCCCTCCACAAGAGAGGGGGGGACATAGGAGAAAAAGAAAAGAAGCGGCAGATCAACTGGTCTAAAAAGGAGGTCTATTTAAAGGCCAGAGTATACAGATGAGTTTTAAGGTGAGACTTAAATGCTTCTACTGAGGTGGCATCTCGAACTGTTACCGGGAGGGCATTCCAGAGTACTGGAGCCCGAACGGAAAACGCTCTATAGCCCGCAGACTTTTTTGGGGCTTTAGGAATCACTAATAAGCCGGAGCCTTTTGAACGCAGATTTCTTGCCGGGACATATGGTACAATACAATCGGCAAGATAGGATGGAGCTAGACCGTGTAGTATTTTATACGTAAGTAGTAAAACCTTAAAGTCACATCTTAAGTGCACAGGAAGCCAGTGCAGGTGAGCCAGTATAGGTATATATGTATATAGGTATATATGTATATAATGTATATACAGTACAGGCGTAATGTGCTCAAACTTTCTTGTTCTTGTCAAAAGTCTAGCAGCCGCATTTTGTACCAACTGTAATCTTTTAATGCTAGACATGGGGAGACCCCAAAATAATACGTTACAGTAGTCGAGACGAGACCTAACAAACGCATGGATAATGATCTCAGCGTCTTTAGTGGACAGAATGGAGCGAATTTTAGCGATATTACGGAGATGAAAGAAGGCCGTTTTAGTAACGCTTTTAATGTGTGACTCAAAGGAGAGAGTTGAGTATATTTACATCTACAAATATATTTCATATATGTCACGCCTGTGGATTATGTTGTGTTTTGTTATGTTTGGTCATGTTATGTTTTGCTTTTTTGGACATTCAGTTCTGTCTTTTCACTTCCTGGTTTGTTTTCGTCTCCATGCCAACCCATTAGTATCACCTGGTCTCCTAATCACGTCCCTGTTCCCAGCCTCACACTTATTTTTCACTAATGATCATAGCTGCTATTTCAGTCATTCTTTTTCTTCTCTTTGTGCTGGCATCTTCACACTCTACCCGTGCTTCATGCCCTTGTTAACAGTTCCATGTCGTGTAAGTTTTTGTTTCTAGTCCATAGTTAATTGCTTTTGTGCTAAGTCTTTTGTTTATGTCCATAGTCTATGCCATGGGTGTCAAACTCTGGCCCGCGGGCCAAATTTGGCCCGCCGTGTAATTTCATTTGGCCCTTGAGGCAATATCAAATTAACATTAGAGCTTGCCCGCCGCTGTAACACCACATTTACCACTTATACTCATACTCGTCAACCCTCCCAATTTTCCCGGGAGACTCCCGAAGTTCAGTGACCTTCCCGAATTTCTCCCGATTTCCACCCGGACAATAATATTGGGGGCGGGCCGTAAAAGCACTGCTTTTGGCGTTCTCTACATGTCGCCACGTCCGCTTTTCTTCCATAAAAACAGCATGCCAGCCCACTCACATATTATATGCGGCTCATACACACACACAAGTGTATGCAAGGCATACTTGGTCAACAGCCATACAGGTCACACTGAGGGTGGCCGTATAAACAAGGTTAACACTGTTACAAATATGCGCCACACTGTGAACCCACAGCAAACAAGAATGACAAACACATTTCGGGAGAACATCCGCACCGTAACACAACATAAACACAACCGGACAAATACCCAGAACCCCTTGCATCACTAACTCTTTCGGGACGCTACAATATACACCCCCGCTACCACCAAACCCAGCCACCAAAAAAAGGCATTAAATACATTTATTTTATTTGATATGCCATTGATATTTTTTAATTATTATTTGAAACTGGATTTTGTATGTCACTATAAAGTTATATACTGTAAGCCTTGCTTGTTCAAGATTCAATGCAAAACTTGGTTGGGTCCCCATTAAAGGGTTAATTTGTTCAACCTCGGCCCGCGGCTTTGTTCAGTTTTAAATTTTGGCCCGCTTTGTATTTGAGTTTGACACCACTGGTCTATGCCATAGTGCCATAGTGCAAGTGTTTGGTTCCATAGCCAAGTGTTTCTTTGTCTTTTGTTAGTTATAGTGTTAAAATAAAAGTAGTACTCACATTCACGTCTCTCTCGTGCTAACTTCCCTCTGCGTCGAAGAAACGATCCTCATCCAAGTCACAGTTTGACAATATATATATATATATGAAATACTTGACTATCAGTGAATTTTAGCTATACTGTATATGTTTATTATATTACATATATAAATAAAATAAATAGTTGAATTTCAGACGGCACCTATCAAATACACAGTAATAAAAACACAGTTCTAACTGTACTGTGCTTGCTGGTTACTAAAAAAAAACAAAAACACTTACCTTTCACTATTTGAGTAACCTTTGTTCTGCGTACTGGCGAGAGTCACTTTCCGTCAGGTGCGCAACCCCACATAAATCGTTGGCCAATCAAAAAGCAACCCCACAATGCTATAGCCAACATTCATCAGGAGATGGCAACAGACAACATAGAATCACTCTATTACAGACAGTAACTGTAACTTCCTCGTTCTTCTGCTTCATCTCCTTGGGTGTGCAGTTTTTTTATTAAAATCCGTAGATGTTGTAACGTGATTGGGCAGGCAAGCTGTTTGTATAGTTGGAAAGCGGACGTGAAGACAGGCTGTCCCCACTCAGGTCTGCAAGGAGCTGGAGGGGGCGTGTCCTCCGGCTCCGTTGAATTTCGGGAGAACATTTCTTCCTGGAGGTTTTCGGGAGAGGCGCCGAATTTCGGGAGGGTTGGCAAGTATGATTTCACGTTGGCAAGGTCATGTTTGAGGTCATGATCTCGTTCGACAAGTTGTTTCAATGTCACATCCTTTAAAGGGCCACTGCAATGGAAAGTACTTTAGAGTAGTCAGTGTATTACTGACTGCCAACACACAGCTGTGTGAAAGAGTGCACTTCAACATTATTAAGTCAAATTCTGCTCAGGGCCCAACTTGATCAGGTCTCTTTATCTACATTTCTGCCTGTGTGTAAAAAACAATGTGAAACGGACCAAACTGGCCACAAAATGAACTACGACAAGATTGATTTTTCACAAATTATTTTAAAAGCTTACTGAAATTAGATTTTCTTATTCTAACGGGGAAAGCAGGTCCATTCTATGTGTCATACTTGATCATTTCGCGATATTGCCATATTTTTGCTGAGAGGATTTAGTAGAGAACATAGACGATAAAGTTCGCAACTTTTGGTCGCTAATAAAAAAGCCTTGCCTGTTCCGGAAGTAGCAGACGATGAGGTCACAGGTGTGAGGACTCCTCACATTGTTTACAATGTGAGCCTCCAGCAGCAAGACCTATTCGGACCGAGAAAACGACAATTCCCCCATTAATTTGAGCGAGGATGAAAGATTCGTGGATGATGATATTGATAACGAAGAACTAGAAAAAAATTTGATTCAGATGTTTTTAGACACATTTACTAGGATCATTCTGGGAAATCCCGCATCTTTCTATTGTGTTGCTAGTGTTTTAGTGAGATTAAATAGTACCTGATAGTCGGGAGGGGTGTGTCCACGGGTGTCTTGAGGCCAGTGTTTGACGGAAGTCAACAGCAGATGCATGGACGGCGCAAGCTCCGCTGATCTCCGGCAAGAGGCGACTTTTTACCACAATTTTCTCACCGAAACCTGCCGGTTGACAAGTGGTCAGGAACCATGTTCGCTTGACTGCTCTGATCCATAGTAAAGCTTCACCTCTGGGAATTTTAAACAAGGAAACACCGTGTGTTTGTGTGGCTAAAGGCTAAAGCTTCCCACCTCCATCTTTCTACTTTGACTTCTCCATTATTAATTGAACAAATTGCAAAAGATTCAGCAACACAGATGTCCAAATTACTGTGTAATTATGCGATGAAAAGAGACGACTTTTAGCCGCAAATGGTGCTGCACAAATATGTCCTCTACAGGCCGCGACGTCAAAAACACGCGTCATCATTCCGCGACGTTTTCAACAAGAAACTCCGCGGGAAATTTAAAATTGCAATTTAGTAAACTAAACCGGCCGTATTGGCATGTATTGCAATGTTAATATTTCATCATTGACATATAAACTATCAGGCTGCGTGGTCGGTAGTAGTGGCTTTCAGTAGGCCTTTAATGATTTGAGGTTGCCATCAATCCCACGTGGATCCTCGGGCCCCTAAGCGTCCCCTGGAGGTGTGTTCAGGCTCCTTGTGTTGGAACTTTGCTTCGTTGATTCAGGACATACTTGCCAACCTTGAGACCCCTGATTTCAGGAGGTGGGGCGGAGGCGTGGTTTGGGCAGGGGCGTGGTTAAGAGGGGGAGGACTATATTTACAGCCAATTCACTAACTCGAGTATTTCATACATATATATGTGTATGAAATACGTAACTTTCATTGAATTCTAGCTATATATATTTATTTTATTATATATATAAATAAAATAAATAGTTGAATTTCAGACAAATACACAGTTCTACTAACTGTACTGTGCTTGGTGGTTACTAAAAAAAAACAACAACACTTACCTTTCACTATTTGAGTAACGTCACTTCCGAGTTTCCAGAAGATGGCGCCAGTATGTGCTTTGGCCTGGCGTCACTCACTGTCAAGCTCTGTTCGTTTTTGTGTTGTTTGCGTCTATTTTCGTCTCTGTCGTCCTCTCCCCCGCCACCTGCGGGCTGTGTGTCGGGCCCCACCTAGATTAGCTGCGCCCTTGGACGTGCTGGCCCCCACCAAGTTCGGTCTTGTGAACTCAAGATCTTTGACAAACAAAACGTTTATCCTGAAGGATTTCTTCACTTCCCGCGGACTTCCTCTGTGTGACGGAAACATGGCTGAGAGCCGGTGAGTCCGCCCCTCTTAATGAACTTCTGCCTCTGGAGTGTTTCTACTTTAATTCTCCGCGGTCGTCCGGTCTAAAAGGAGGAAGATTAGCAGTGTTTTTTAAAAATGACTTAAAATGCGGTCAGATCCGCCTGCAATCCTCCTTTTCAAGCTCCGAACTGTGCATTTTTGAGCTGGAGGGGGCGTGGCTTCTAGCTCGGGCTGAATTTCCGGAGGTTTTCGGGAGAGGTGCTGAATTTCCGGAGTCTCCCGGAAAATCCGGGAGGGTTGGCAAGTATGATTCAGGATCCCCGTGAAATCTCCAGCTCAGTGGAGACTTTTCTTCCAGGCCAAAAACACATCACACAATCACAAAAGAAAGGACTACAAAGCAGTACAACATGATCAATAACAAAATGTTGAAAAACAAAAATAGCAACGACAAAAAACAAACAATAACTTGGAGTTTACATAATTATGTTTATACCAAAGATAAAAAGAGCAATAGAAAAAACATATAGGGATAGGTTCAGTTGCAACTCTAAATAGAGTGTGAATGTTGTCCATCTGTGTTGGCCCTGTGATGAGGTGGTGACTTGTCCAGGGTGTACGCCGCCTTCCGCCGAAATGCAGCCGAGATAGGCTCCAGCATCCCCCGCCGCCCCGAACAGGACAAGCGGTAGAATATGGATGTTCATTGTGATTTTCAAGTATTTGACTGAATTGAAAGATCCTCTTCCCTCCTGGCAGCGGAGTCCGAAGGTGCGGGCCTCAGCGGTGTGATGTACCTCATTAATAAGGACACGGCCCTGGTGAAGCGGGAGAAGCTGAGCACGGTGGTGGGGAGCGATCGCTACCGAGTCAACAACAGCCTGGATGACAAATACCAACCCTGCCCAGTTTCTGTCATCTTGACAGAAGCCAAAAATATGGTAGGCCAGGTGATGCCCTACTCCGTCTTCAGTGAGAACTGTGAGCACTTTGTCACCAACCTGCGCTACGGAATACCAGAGTCCCGCCAGGTAGGTCTTTTTATTTGGAAGGAGTTGACCTTTACACTTTGACTTAAGACATGTTGCAAGTGAGAGTGGCCTGATTGAACAATTTCCAGATACAACTTTTGAACTTCCCATTGATCCGATATCAGCACCAGTCAAACATACGCTATATTGCCAAAAGTGTTTGGCCACCTGCCTTGACTCACATAAGAACTCGAAGTGCCATCCCATTCCTAACCCATAGGGTTCAATATGACCTTTTGCAGCTACTACAGCTTCAACTCTCCTGGGAAGGCTGTCCACAAGGTTGCGGAGTGTCTTTATAGCCCTTTTCCACCCTTCTTCCAAAAGCGCATTGGTGAGGTCACACACTGATGTTGGTGGACAAGGCCTGGCTCACAGTTTCTGTTGTAATGCACCCCAAAGGTGTTTTATCGGGTTTAGGTCAAGTTCATCCACATCGGATTCTGTCATCCATGTCTTTATGGACCTTGCTTTGTGCACTGGTGCACAGTCGTTGTGGAAGAAAAGTCTGCGGGCTATAGAGCGTTTTCCGTTCGGGCTCCAGTACTCTGGAATGCCCTCCCGGTAACAGTTCGAGATGCTACCTCAGTAGAAGCATTTAAGTCTTACCTTAAAACTCATCTGTATACTCTAGCCTTTAAATAGACCAGTTGATCTGCCGCTTCTTTTCTTTTTCTCCTATGTCCCCCCCGCTCTTGTGGAGGGGGTCCGGTCCGATGACCATGGATGAAGTACTGGCTGTCCAGAGTCGAGACCCAGGATGGACCGCTCGCCTGTATCGGTTGGGGAAATCTCTACGCTGCTGATCCGCCTCCGCTTGAGATAGTTTCCTGTGGACGGGACTCTCGCTGCTGTCTTGGATCCGCTTTGAACTGAACTCTCGCGGCTGTGTTGGAGCCACTATGGATTGAACTTTCACAGTATCATGTTAGACCCGCTCGACATCCATTGCTTTCAGTCCCCTAGAGGGGGGGGGGGGTTGCCCACTTCTGAGGTCCTCTCCAAGGTTTCTCATAGTCAGCATTGTCACTGGCGTCCCACTGGATGTGAATTCTCCCTGCCCACTGGGTGTGAGTTTTCCTTGCCCTTTTGTGGGTTCTTCCGAGGATGTCGTAGTCGTAATGATTTGTAGAGTCCTTTGAGACATTTGTGATTTAGGGCTATATAAATAAACATTGATTGATTGATTGATTGAAGAGGAAGGGCCCGCTCCAAACTGTTCCCACAAGGATGGGGAGCATGGAATTGTACAAAATGTTTTGGTTTCCTGGAGCATCCAAGCCCAACTCTTGTAAAACAACCCCACACCATTATTCCCCCTCCACTACATTTCACACTCGGCACAATGCAGTCCGAAATGTAGCGTTCTCCTGGCAACCTCCAAAGCCAGACTGGTCCATCAGATTGCCAGAAGGAATAGCGTGACTCATCAGTCCAGAGAAGGCGTCTCCACTGCTCTAGAGTCCAGTGGCGACGTGCTTTACACCACTGCATCCCACGCTTTGCATCGGACTTGGTGACGTATGGCTTAGATGCAGCTGCTCAGCCATGGAAACCCATTCCACGAAGCTCTCTGCGTACTGTGCGTGGGCTAATTGGAAGGTCACATGAAACTTGGAGCTGTGTAGCAAGTCTTTGCACTATGCTGACCTCTCTGTCAGTTTACCTGGCCTACCACTTGGTTGCTGTTGTTCCCAAACTCTTCACTTTTCTTAGAATAAAGTTGACTTTGAAATATTTAAAGGGGAACATTATCACAATTTCAAAACGGTTAAAAACAATAAAAATCAGTACCCAGTGGCTTGTTGTATTTTTTGAAATTTTTTTCAAAATTTTACCGGTCTCGGAATATCCCTAAATTTAACTTTAAAGTGCCTTATTTTCGGCTCTCTGCGAAGACACTGGCCATTTCCCTGTGACGTCACACAGTGCTGCCAATGTAAACAAACAATGGGAATACCACAGCTAGATATAGTGACATTAGCTCGGATTCAAACTCGGATTTCAGCGATTCAACAGATTACGCATGTATTGAAACAGATGGTTGGAGTATGAAAATATTGAAGAAGAAACTGAAGCTATTGAGCGAATAGCTATTGACGCTATTCATAGCCATAGCATGGCCGAATAGCTGCGTTAGCATCGCCGGTAAAATGTGCGGACCAAACGATCAGGACTTTCGCATCTTGTGACACTGGAGCAACTTAAATCCGTCGATTGGTAAGTGTTTTTTTCGCATTAAATGTGGGTGGAAGGAAACGTAATATAGTTGCAAATGCATCTACAGGTTATCCATACATCTCTGTTCCATGTCTGCTTTAGCACCGGCGGTAAATAGCATGTTAGCATCGATTAGCGTAGCATGTTATCATCGGTTAGCTGGCAGCCAAAATCAACAAAACTCACCTTTGTGATTTCGTTGACTATCGTTGCAAATGCATTTGCAGGTTATCCATACATCTCTGTGCCATGTCTGCCTTAGCATCGCCGGTCAAATGTGGAGACACTCTGGCACATTCAATGGGGGTCTGGCGGCAGACACTTTCGCATCTTTGGGCCAGTGGTGCAACTTGAATCCCTCCCTGTTAGTGTTGTTACACCCTCCGACAACACACCGTCGAGGCATGATGTCTCCAAGGTTCCAAAATATTGTCAAAAAACCGGAAAATAACAGAGCTGAGACCCGGTGTTTGTAATGTGTTGAAAATGAAAATGGTGGGTGTGTTACCTCGGCGACGTCACATTCTGACGTCATCGCCTCCAGCGAGATAAACAGGCGTTTAATTTGCCAAAATTCACCCATTTAGAGTTCGGAAATCTTTTTTCTGCACCATCAAGGTATATATTGACGCTTACATAGGTCTGGTGATAATGTTCTCCTTTAAGAGTGAGGACATTTCAGGACTGGATTTGTTGCACAGGTGGCATCCTGCGACAGTTCCAGAGAGGGGCCCATTCTTTCACAAATGTTTGTGGAAAAAGTGTCCATGTCCATGCCCAATTGCTTGATTTGATACACCGGGCCAAGTGATTAGGACACCTGGTTCTCATCATTTGGATGGCTGGCCAAGTACTTTTGGCAATATAGTGTACCTGGTGTTGTGACCGTCAATATTTGAATCAGGCAAATAAAGGGAAAGATCTAAAAAGTGTCATCTCTCTTTGCAGGTGAGCCAGGTGAGAGATGCGTTGAAAGATGTGGCCAAAGGTTCCGCAGCCATCGCAGCTACAGCTCTGTTTGGACTGACTGGCAACAACAAGGACAAGCGAAACCAGTAACACACTAATGTAACATTCACCAGCAGAGCCTAAGACACTTCAACAAACACAGGTCATTAACACACTACATTTGTACACCTTTTATATGCTGTCAATGTTATGTTGTTATCAAATAAAGGGAAGCTTTTTATTTATCTACAGAAATTTGCACTATATTAATAACGCCAATAAATCCGCCAATTTCCTCTGCTGTGACATGTCAATGTGAATAAAAATATTTGAAGGCATCTTATTTCATTGCTCTTTGTTTAGGCGTCCTTGTTTTATGGACTCTTTAGGGTCGCTTTATGATATCAGTCAGTCCCTCCAGGATGTTTTGATGGCGCCAATTCACCCAAATTCAACCAATCCCTGCAAATTATGGGCTGCAACCAAACTTTGGTGAATCTCTGCAAATTCCCCGCACATTTAGCCAATCAAAAGTGTCCCAGCAGCACTCAGACACAACGTGACCGTCAACCAAACAAAGGTAAAAACATTTTCAAAATCCCAGAGGTGCTGAATATGACGCTCAGAATTGCAGGTTGTTACAAATAATATTGAGTTAAGAACGGCATTATATTTTCCTGTCAGAATTTAAATACATTTATCGAAAAAACATGAAATACCCTTTTCACCCACAATAACGGGCTTGGACCCGGACCAGGAGTGACAGCAACCTATACGAAGTAGGAACGAGAGAGAGACGACAACACGAGCAGCAGCACGTGCAACCCGGAAGAGAGCGAGAGGCTCACGCAGACAACGGGAAGGCTGAAAAGCAACACACAAAAGACTTTTGTTTATTGAAAAATGAAAGAGGACTACACCTGCTCAAAAGGCATGTCCTTCCTTGGTGGTCCCTGGAACCCGCAAGACGCCGGCTTGAGTCTTTCACAGCAGCACTTACCAGTGAGCTGCCTCTATTTTTTACATTTTATTCATTTACTAGCAAGCTGGTCTCGATTTGCTTGACATTTTTAATTCTAAGAGAGACACAACTCAAATAGAATTTGAAAATCCAAGAAAATATTTTAAAGATTTGGTCTTCACTTGTTTCATTTATTTAAAATTTTACTTTGCTTCTTATAACTTTCAAAAAGACAATTTTAGAGAAAAAAATACAACCTTAAAAATTATTTTTGGAATTTTAAAACATATACCTTTTTGCCTTTTAAATTCCCTCCTCTTCTTTCCTGACAATTTAAATCAATGTTCAAGTAAATAAATTTTTTTATTGTAAAGAATAATAAATATATTTTAATTTAATTCTTCATTTTAGCTTCTGTTATTTCGACGAAGAGTATTTGTGAAATATTTCTTCAAACTTATTATGATTAAAATTCAAAAAAATTATTCTGGCAAATGTAGAAAATCTGTAAAATCAAATTTAAATCTTATTTCAATGTCTTTCGAATTTCTTTTAAAATTTTTCTTCTGGAAAATCTAGAAGAAATAATGATTTGGCTTTGTTATAAATATAGCTTGGTCCAATTTGTTGTATATTCTAACAAAGTGCAGATTGGATTTTAACCTATTTAAAACATGTCATCAAAAATATATATTTATTGTGAGAAATCATTAAAATGATCAGTGTTTCCACAAAGATAAATATCATTTATTAGTAATAATAACATAGAGTTAAAGGTAAATTGAGCAAATTGGCTATTTCCGGCAATTCATTTAAGTGTGTATCAAACTGGTAGCCCTTCGCATTAATCATTACCCAAAAAGTAGCTCTTGGTTTCAAAAAGGTTGGTGACCCCTGGTATGTACAATACTTGCATTCATTACCACTACCTAAAATACAATGAATTATTATTGAATATGTTCTTAACTAAAGTGTCAATAAATGCAAATGAAGATACATCTTCACCACTCGAACTCCACCATTTCTTCACTTTGTTTGATATTCTCACTACTGCCACAGGTGGTGGGAAAGTGAATTACAACTGCGTCCATACAGAGCAGAGCTGAGAAACCGATATTTTTGGCGGCTGTCGAGGGGACGCTTCATTCCCAAGAAAGGGTTAAGGAACACTGATCTAGAGAAGAAGACATTCAAACTGTGAAAATACATTCAGTCAGAAAGGAAAAGTGCAGACTTTGTAGGCTCGTTTAGTTTATTATTATTATTATTATTACCCAGCATCTTTACAAGGACATCCAGAAATGTTGTATTATCTTTATTTCATACTAGCCCACATGCTACATGGTTGACTTGTTTTCATGTGTCGCGCAAACATTTATGGTCCCAGCAGCCAGGCCTTTTAGATGTTTGTTGTTGTTTTTTTTTTTTACATACTTCGGCGGGAACATGAGTCCATGATGCCCGTTTGAAAATGTCATTGGGAAGCGGGAGGCGTACCAACAGTCTTGTCCAGCAAAGTCAATGAAGGCACACGGATACAAAAGTGAAATGCAGAGAGAGAGAAAACAACAATGTGTGTGTGTTCGTAACTCTTACAAAGTAGTCAGTCGGCCTCACTAAAGTGCATGCATGGACTGAATAAACTACAGTGTCGCTTTGTGTGCTTACTGAAAACCATTCAGTATATATATATATTTATTTTGACTATTTAAAAATGGTGTCATTTTCAAGACAAGATGCTCCATTTTATGTACATTTACTTTACAATGGGAGGTGTGAGCAGTCAAATATGGTGTCATAACTCAGCCATCCACAATGATACAATGTCCACCCTCTTTCAGCAATGGATCCAAAAGTTCTGGTCAGTTCTAAAAGACCTTTGGATATTTCCCACTCACCGGTTGAAAAGTTGTGTCCTGGGTCAACGGCGCGGCCCTTGTTGGGTCAATGCAGGTCATGGTCTTACCTCTCAGGGAACACCGAAGCTCAGTCCAGTTTGCGCGCACCCAGTTTGAGAGGACCTTTGGCGGCTTTGCGCTCGGCCCGTTTGGCCTCCAGCTCTTTCCTCCGCTCCTCTCGTTTCTTCTTGGACAGCTCGGCCTTGCTCAGACCCGCTGGGGGGATAGGCAGAAGGCATTGAAGTGCTTCAAACACATTGACGGTGAGATGGTGGGCTAAAGGTGTCTCACCTTGACTTCCGTCCACCGACTCCCAGGTGTCCTCGGCGACCCAGTCTCCTGTTGACTCCGCACTCCAGCCGCCTCCAGGCTGACGGGAGAAAGACACATCTTATTTTCTAATGTACACACACAGAGAAAACTCTGCTACCAACCTAAGATTAAATATTGGACATAAACTTGTGTCATGCATGAGTCAACAGCTAACAAGCTGCTTTACACACATCAAAGTCATGGGTTCTACAAACCCTGTTTACATATGAGTTCGGAAATTGTGTTAGATGTAAATATAAACAGAATAGAATGATTTGAAAATCCTTTTTAACCCATATTCAGTTGAATGCAGTACAAAGACAACATATTTGATGTTCAAACTCATTGCAAATAGTAATTAACTTAGAATTTCATGACTGCAACAGGTGCCAAAGTAGTTGGGAAAGGGCATGTTCACCACTGTGTTACATCATTTCTTTTAACAACACTCAATAAACGTTTGGGAACTGAGGAGACATATTTTTGAAGCTTTTCAGGTGGAATTCTTTCCCATTCTTGCTTGATGTACAGCTTAAGTTGCTCAACAGTCCGGGGTCTCTGTTGTCGTATTTTAGGCTTCAAAATGTTCAGTGGGAGACATGTCTGCACTACAGGCAGGCCAGTGTAGTACCCGGACTCTTTTACTATGAAGCCACGCTGTTGTAACACGTGGTGTGGCATTGTCTTGCTGAAATAAGCAGGGGCGTCCATGATAACGTTGCTTGAATGGCAATATATGTTGCTCCAAAACTTGTATGTACCTTTCAGCATTAATGGTGGCTTTGCAGATGTGTAAGTTACCCATGCCTTGGGCACTAATACACCCCCATACCATCACAGATGCTGCCTTTTGAACTTTGTGCCTTTAACAATCCGGACGGTTCTTTTCTTCTTTGTTCCCGAGGATACAAATGTCCATAGTTTCCAAAAACAATTTGAAATGTGGACTCGTCAGACCACAGAACACTTTTCCACTTTGCATCAGTCCATCTTAGGTGATCCCGGGCCCAGAGAAACCGGCGGCGTTTCTGGACGTTGTTGATAAATGGCTTTTGCTTTGCACAGTACAGTTTTAACTTGCACTTACAGATGTAGCGACCAACTGTGGTTACTGACAGTAGTTTTATGAAGTGATCCTTAGTGTGTTACATCTGGTTATATCCTTTACACACTGATGTCGGTTTTTGATGCAGTACCGACTGAGGGATCAAAGGTCCGTAATATCAATGCTAACGTGCAGTGATTTCTCCGGATTCTCTGAACCTTTTGATGATTTTACGGACCGTAGATGGTAAAATTCCTTGCAATAGCTCGTTGAGAAATGTTGTTCTAAAACTGTTCGACAATTTGCTTACGAAGTGGTGACCCTCGCCCCATCTTTTCCTGTGAAAGACTGAGCATTTTTTGGGAAGCTGTTTTTATACCCAATCATGGCACCCACCTGTTCCCAATTAGCCTGCACACCTGTGGGATGTTCCAAAAGATGTTTGATGAGCATTCCTCAACTTTATCAGTATTTATTGCCCCCTTTCCCAACTTCTTTGCCACGTGTTGCTGGCATCAAATTCTAAAGTTAATGATTATTTGCAATTTTCTTTTTTTTTTAATCAGTTTGAACATCAAATATGTTGTCTTTGTAGCATATTCAACTGACTATGGGTTGAAAAGGATTTCCAAATCATTGTATTCCGTTTATATTTACATCTAACACAATTTCCCAACTCATATGGAAACGGGGGTTGTATCTTGGCGCCTGCACTAATCCTCTCCAAAGTTGTGTGACAATCTGTTAAGTGGTATGCAAAGATCAGGCAACTTGTACGTTGTTTAGGAGCACAGTAGTACACTACCACCATGTATGGTTCATGCCAAAGTGACCTGAAATTAATGTTCTTCTGGTTAATATACTAGCAATAAAGTCATTTTTGAATTTGTAAATGTACCGTTATACAAAAACAAAAGAAGTGAAGAATAAGATGTCAAATTTGAGTTACTAACGTGCATTTCTCAACAAAAAGATGTTTTCTCATCCAGACCAAGGAAGGCCATAAAATATATAGAGTTCTCTTTCGGTTACAGTCAACCCTCGTTCATTGCTGTTAATTGGCTGTTGTAAATTTATTATATTGAATATTTTCTTGGCTCGATCATAAACAAGCTGTCCAACAACCTAATGGGAGTCCAGTAGAAAGAACACCTGCATAGTCACCTTTACACTCCTTTAATCCAATGGAGTAATGCTGTCTGAGGCTGAGCCAATCAGGGCCCAGGATACTGATACCAATTGATTTGGTCTAGTTGAGGCCATACTACTCTAGTACCTGTATTGATGTGTTTAGCAGATTAAGGCAATTGAATGTGGAATTATTTATTTTATACAATTGAGTGAAACCGCAAACTTTGAAGCATGACTGTATTTTGTTTATATGGCTTTTTTTTATTTGTCAGTAGACAAATAAATATTTAAAAATAAACAGTATATTTCTAAATGTTGCAAAAACATGTAATTTTCCTCATTGTTATGTCAGGTGATCAAATCACTTTGTTAGGCACTGTATCTGCTGATCAATACACAGTGTTAATGCCCTTCTAGAGAATTCAGCTACAACTCTTGTACGGTCTATGAAGGTTGTCATTCACCAGGTCATTGAAATCTCAGGTCATTCAATCATCAAAACTGGACTGCTTGGTTTGTCTTAGAAGAAGATGTGCCTCTCATCTCAGTAGCTTCATCTGTTGGTGCTCATAGACTTAGTTTGTTAAATATAGTCCTAGACTAAGACTCTTGTATGAATGAGCCTGATCTGTTAGTGCTCATAGACTTAGATTGTTAGATCTAGTCCTAGACTAAGAGTCTTGTATTAATGAGCCTGATCTGTTGGTGCTCATAGACTTAGTTTGTTACATCTAGTCCTAGACTAAGACTCTTGTATGAATGAGCCTGATCTATTAGTGCTCATAGACTTAGATTGTTAGATCTAGTCCTAGACTAAGAGTCTTGTATTAATGAGCCTGATCTGTTGGTGCTCATAGACTTAGATTGTTACATCTAGTCCTAGACTATGACTGTTTTATTAATGAGCCTGATCTGTTGCTGCTCATAGACTTGGATTGTTAGATCTAGTCCTAGACTAAGAGTCTTGTATTAATGAGCCTGATCTGTTGGTGCTCATAGACTTAGTTTGTTACATCTAGTCCTAGACTAAGACTCTTGTATTAATGAGCCTGATCTGTTGGTGCTCAAAGACTTAGGTCTTACATGTAGTCCTAGACTAAGACTCTTGTATTAATGAGCCTGATCTGTTGGTGCTCATAGACATAGCTTGTTACATCTAGTCCTAGACTAAGACTCTTGTATTAATGAGCCTGATCTTTTGGTGCTCAAAGACTTAGGTCTTAGAACTAGTCATAGACTAAGACTCTTGTATTAATGAGCCTGATCTGTTGGTGCTCATAGACTTAGATTGTTACACCTAGTCCTAGACTAAGACTCTTGTATTAATGAGCCTGATCTGTTGGTGCTCATAGACATAGCTTGTTACATCTAGTCCTAGACTAAGACTCTTGTATTAATGAGCCTGATCTTTTGGTGCTCAAAGACTTAGGTCTTACAACTAGTCATAGACTAAGACTCTTGTATTAATGAGCCTGATCTGTTGGTGCTCATAGACTTAGATTGTTACACCTAGTCCTAGACTAAGACTCTTGTATTAATGAGCCTGATCTATTGGTGCTCATAGACTTAGCTTGTTAGATCTAGTCCTAGACTAAGACTATTTTATTAATGAGCCTGATCTGTTGGTGCTCATAGACTTAGCTTGTTACATCTAGTCCTAGGCTAAGACTCTTGTATTAAAGAGCCTGATCTGTTGGTGCTCATAGACTTAGTTTGTTAGAACTAGTCCTAGACTAAGACTCATGTATTAATGAGCCTGATCTGTTGGTGCTCATAGACTTGGATTGTTAGATCCAGTCCTAGACTAAGACTCTTGCATTAATGAGCCTGATCTGTTGGTGCTCATAGACTTAGATTGTTACATCTAGTCCTAGACAAAGACTTGTATGAATAAGCCTGACCTGCACGTCTACCTTCTCGGTGCTCACCGTGGGATTTCTCTGCGCCACAGAGGCAAACAGGTCGTTGTGGTTAGCCCCCTTGCTCACACTGCTGCTGTCCCAGTTGTAGTCGCTGGCTAAGCGGACCCCCTCAGGCAGAGATGTGGCGGCCAGGTCCGTCTCCTCCTCGGCCCAGTCGTTGCCCCAGCCCTCCTCGCCAGCAGAACTCTGCCCTTGGCCTTCCTTCTCGTTGGACCAGCTGTCGTCGGCGTCCCAGCCTGAGCTGCTCCAGTCCGAACTCTGCTTTTTCACTGCCACACTGGACGCCATGCGGCCTGCCTACACGTGTGACATGGTGGCAGTTATGTCAGTGGGCTAGTTTGCATCTACCAGTCTTTGAAGACATGTTAAAGGTAGACCTACTCCTCCATCGCTGGCATTCTTCTTGGACGACGTCATTCCAGACCAGTCCTTGTTCCAATCATCCTTCTCAGTTTGCTTGTGGGAAACAGTTCAACATTCCAAATAGTCAACAACATATAGGCTCTCACAGCACTCGTACTTCATGATTACTACCCAAGGAACAAGGCTGTAGAAACGAAACTTGAATATACTAACTAAACTACCGTATTTCCTTGATTTGCCGCCGGGTATATAGTATGCGTCTGCCGAGAATTACTGCCGGGTCAAACTCGTTTCGCAAAATAAATAGCGCATGCTTAGCATTACCACCGGCTCAGGATTAACTCTAGGTCAAACTCGTTTCGCAAAATATTATTTTTATTAACCCATGTCTAGAATTTCCGCCGGGTCAAACTCGTTTCGCAAAATAATTAGCATAAGCTTAGAATTTCCGCCGGGTCAAACTCGTCACATCACGAGTGACACTTCACCTGTCATAATTTTCAAAAAGGAGGAGGCTGATTTCAATCATTTGGAATTGCATAAAGAGAAGAAAATTAAGAGCTATTCAGGAGGATTTAAGGTCTAAGCTATTGAATATGCTAAAAAGAACAGTAAGCAGCTATGTTTTATTAATATACCGTAGCTGCGTGTGTCAAATATGAGTCATTAATTGACTCCCGCCTCCTGGTGGTAGAGGGCGCTAGTGATCCTTCTTGCGACTACTCGGCTGCAGAAGAAGTGACAAAAAGCTGCAAGAGTGAGCAGCGATCAATTATTTTTTCCTCTCGCTTGCACTTTTAACATGGAGGATTACATATCTAAAATAAAACAGTTTTCTAAACTGGACTTTCAATCGAAGCAGGAGGGAATAAAGGAAGATCTGCATAGAGACAGAGAGACTTTTAAAACTGAAGAAAGATAAGGAAGACTTCTATAAACAAGTTATCGATGCTTTTGATCAGAAGGAGCTGCGCATGGACTTCATTTATAAGTAAAGGTAAGACCATAATAACGATTTGTTTTTTTTTAATTAAATGTGCTTTTCATGATGGCATCCTTACATCACACTCAAATTCATAAGCGCAGGCCGAAATTTACGGCATGCCTTTGGTAAGTGCCGGAATGAGAAGAGGTTTTAAAATAATTAGTGCATGCTTGCCTTTGGTAAACGCCGGAGGGAGAAGAGGTTTTAAATTAATTAGCGCCGCGGCGGCAATTCAAGGAAATACGGTACCGGTACTTTGTTATAGTACATTAATAGACACCAATAAACTTGTTAATAGATGTATAGTACAACTACTTTGTTATATTACATTAATATACACGAATAAGCTTGTTAATATACGTATATTACAACTACTTTGTTATATTACATTAATATACACCAATAAGCTTATTAATAGATGTATATTGCAACTACTTTGTTATATTACATTAATAGACACCAATAAGCTTGTTAATAGATGTATATTGCAACTACTTTGTTATATTACATTAATAGACACCAATAAGCTTGTTAATAGATGTATATTACAACTACTTTGTTATAGCACATAAATAAACAACAATAAGCTTATTAATATATGTATATTACAACTACTTTGTTATAGTACATGGACAATGCACATTAATGGACATATAAAATGTCAATGTGCCAGATTGTAGCCAAAGGCTAATTTTCATCTGCAGGGTCCTCGTATATAGCAGGGGTTCTTCACCTTTTTGACCTCGGGACCCAACTTTTCCTATAGAGAAGAGCCTGGGGATCACTCCAATGTTAACACTGAATTAGTAATCTTATTCTTCATTTTGATCTTATTCAATAATTATCTAACCTACCTACAGTTTTGTCAAATGATATAAACGCATGTGTTCATCACAAAGATAATGTTATTAAATCAACCAATAAACCTTAAGCTGAGGTCAGGCTGATTTGAAAAAGAAGTACTAACCAAATATACAATACATTTTCATTTAATATGTTGTGCTAAAATAAACTAAATTAATATGGTTCTTAACTAAACTGTCAATAAAATTTAAGTGCAAATGAAAATACAGCTTCATCGCTTTAGTCATAATTTTTGCGCTTAAGACATTTCTCTATGACATTAGCGCCAGACTTCTTCTGTTTGTTTTATATAGTCATTACTGCCACAAGTGGTGGTAAAGTGTATTACAACTGAGTAATATACAACCATAGCTGAAAAACACATACATTACATTCTAGGGGGCGCTCGCAGCCCAACACTGGCCCTATGGTTAAGAAACACTGGTATCCAGTATATGCCATCAACATGCGGGGAACCATCTCTCCGCAAAGAAACACGCCCAGGGCTCCCACAACTTCAGCGTTGTAGTGAGTTGATTTTTCAAGCTCATTTTGTTGCAGTTTTTATCTGCCACACGTGGAAAGCCGGTCCGTGAAAATAAGGCATGCACTCAACCGGTCCCTGGTGGAACATAGCTTGGGGACCCCTGCTCTACAGTATTCATTGGATTTTGGTCTACTGTACTTTGAGTGTTGTAGCATTTTTAAAGGCCTCCTCTCACAAGTCCTTTTGAACTGAACTGAATAGCCACAATGATGCAAAGGAGAGGACCTTAAAGGCCTACTCAAATGAGATTTTCTTATTTAAACGGGGATAGCAGGTCCATTCTGTGTCATACTTGATCATTTCGCGATATTGCCATATTCTTGCTGAAAGGATTTAGTAGAGAACATCAACGATAAAGTTCGCAACTTTTGGTCGCTAATTAAAAAGCCTTGCCTGTACCGGAAGTAGCAGACGATGACGTCACAGGTGTGAGGGCTCCTCACATCCTCACATTGTTTATAATGGGAGCCTCTAGCAGCTAGAGCTATTCGGACCGAGAAAACGACAATTTCCCCATTAATTTGAGCGAGGATGAAAGATTCTTGGATGATGGTATTGATAGCGAAGGAAGAATAGAAAGAAAAATAAATAAATAAATAAACAAAGTTTAAAAAAAAAAAGGGGGATTGCATTGGGACGGCTTCAGATGTTTTTAGACACATTTACTAGGATAATTCTGGGAAATCACTTATCTTTCTATTGTGTTGCTAGTGTTTTAGTGAGATTAAATAGTACCTGATAGTCAGAGGAGTGTGTCCACGGGTGTCTTGAAGCCGGGTGTCTCAGGGAAGTCGACGGCAGATGCATGGACGGCGCAAGCTCCGCTAATCTCCGGTAAGAGGTGACTTTTTACCACAATTTTCTCACCAAAACCTGCCGGTTGACAAGTGGTCGGGAACCGTGTTCGCTTGACCGCTCTGATCCATAGTAAAGCTTCACCTCCGGGAATTTTAAACAAGGAAACAGTGTGTGTTTGTGTGGCTAAAGGCTAAAGCTTCCCACCTCCATCTTTCTACTTTGACGTCTCCATTATTAATTGAACGAATTGCAAAAGATTCAGCAACACAGATGTCCAGGATACTGTAATTGCGCGATGAAAAGAGACGACTTTTAGCCGCAAATGGTCCCCTCCACACCGGGACGTCACGCGCACGCGACATCATTCCGCAACGTTTTCAACAAGGAACTCCGCAGGAAATTTAAAATTATAATTTAGTAAACTAAACCGGCCGTATTGGCATGTGTTCCAATGTTAATATTTCATCATTGATATATAAACTATCAGACTGCGTGGTCGGTAGTAGTGGCTTTCAGTAGGCCTTTAAGTGGAACCTTGAAGAACACCACTAGTGTAAGTCAAGTTAATGCATATGAAGAAGATACAGGAACACCTTAGTTACATAAATCAAATTAAGAAAAAAGCCTGCCAAAATAAAGAAGAGGACTTATAGGGGGGCCTTGAGAGACGCCTCAGGGCGGTATAGCTCGGTTGGTAGAGTGGCCGTGCCAGCAACTTGAGGGTTGCAGGTTCGATTCCCGCATCTGCCAGCCTAGTCACTGCCGTTGTGTCCTTGGGCAAGACACTTCACCCACCTGCTCCCAGTGCCACCCACATTGGTTTAATTGTAACTTAGATATTGGGTTTCACTATGTAAAGCGCTTTGAGTCACTAGAGAAAAGCGCTGTATAAATATAATTCACTTCACTCAGTTATGTAAATCCCAACTTTCTACACCAGTGTTCTATGTTTGCTAGCAAAGGTAAAACATCAATGCAAGGATCTGCCAATATGTTCACAGAGGTCTAAGTTGCTTTATACAAACGCATCAACATTGTTGGGTCTCCCAAATGTTGAAGTGAACTCTGGGGCCAATATGATGTCATCCCCAGAGTACATAGACTTACTATCCACTGAAACAACGTGACAACAGAGCATACAGGTACACAAAATAACAGCTACCTCCAAACTCCCCCAGTCCTCCTCCTCCTCGTCCCAGCGCTCTCCTGGCTCCTCCTCCACCTCCTCCACTTTGAGGTTGTGCTTCACCGAGCTTGAGTGGGTCACGGAGGCATGTGGATCTTTCCCCAAGGAACCTGAGACACAATACATGCAGCTTTACAGGAGGTGTTGGTTCTAATGTTCGAGGGTTCTCAGGCTATTGTAAACATTGCAATATCGGTTTTGGAAAGCCAGCAATAATGCCGTGGCATGTGACGGTATGAAACAACAACCGGGAGTTCTGCTGTCAGTGTAGTTTTTTTCTGGCGCTCGTAAATGGGCCGGTCTGAGAAGAACACCACATCTCCCATGATCCCCTGCACAGTGCGAGCAAGCACTTTTGCCAAGTTTCAATCTGAGGAATGGATGTTTCACAGGGGATTAGGCGCTCTTGTTCTATGCTTTTGATAGTTTACTCTGTCTATTTAAAAAATATTTCAAATCATATCACCTTCATCCAATATTGATGTTATTGTGATGTTTGCTAGGCATGGTGAAGCGGGTGCGTTCTTTCCAGATGCAGATCGGGCTCGGACACAGCGTAAAGGTAAAAAATAATGGTTTATTTAAACTGAAAACAGGCTAAGAACAGAAACACTGGTACTAGGTAGAAAAGGAAAACCAAAAGCGCTAGCATTGAAGCTAGGGAAATAACAGACAAAACTTGTATAAGGCACAACAGGCAAAGCAAAAAGCTAGCATGAATAAGGCAGGTTTACCGAAATCGGGAGTCAGCGCCGTCACTCTTTGCGTAGAACAAAAGCTAGGATGCGAGATCAAAACAACGGAAAAGGCAGGCTTAGATAAGAGACAGTAATTTCAAACAGGTGCGAGTCTAAAACAAGGGTCAGGTGAAACTAATAGCCAACCATGGTGACAAAACAAACAAGGAAGTGCACAAACAAACTCAAAAATCCAAATAATATATGATCCGGGCAGCGGATCATAATTATATTTTTATCTGTCTGGGTCTTACCTGCCCAGGGATGACAAGAGCCAGTAGAAGTGGCCTGGTGGTTAGAGTGTCCGCTCTGAGATGGGGAGGTTGTGAGTCCAAACCAAAGACTATAAAAATGGGAGCCATTACCTCCCTGCTTGGCACTCAGCTACAAGGGTTGGAATTGGGGGTTAAATCACCAAAAATGATTCCTGAGCGCGGCCACCGCTGCTGCTCACTGCTCCGCTCACCTCCCAGTGGGTGAACATGGGCATGCGTCAAATGTAGAGGACAATTTCGCCACACCCAGTGAGTGTGTGACAATCATTGGTACTTTAACTTTTAGCAAGATTAAAGGGGAACAACCAGACCTATGTAAGCTTCAATATATACCTTGATGGTGCAGAAAAAAGACCATATATTTTTTTAACCGATTTCCGAAACTCTAAATGGGTGAATTTTGGCGAATTAAACCCCTTTCTGTTTATCGCTCTGGAGGGGATGACGTCAGAATGTGACGTCGCCGAGGTAACACACCCGCCATTTTCATTTTCTACACATTACAAAATCCAGCTCTGTTATTTTCCGTTTTTTTGACTATTTTTTTGGAACCTTGGAGACATCATGCCTCGTTGGTGTGTTGTCGGAGGGTGTAACAACACTAACAGGGAGGGATTCAAGTTGCACCACTTGCCCGAAGATGCAAAAATTTCTGCCGCCAGAACCCCATTGAATGTGCTGGAGTGTCTCCACATTTTACCGGCGATACTAAGGCAGACATGGCACAGAGATGTACGGATAACCTGCAAATGCATTTGCAACGATAGTCAACGAAATCACAAAGGTGAGTTTTGTTGATGTTGACTGCCAGCTAATCGATGCTAACATGCTACGCTAATCAATGCTAACATGTTATTTACCGGCGGTGCTAAAGCAGACATGGCACAGAGATGTATGGATAACCTGTAGATGCATTTGCAACTATATTACGTTTCCTTCCACCCACATTTAATGCGAAAAAAACACTTACCAATCGACGGATTTAAGTTGCTCAAAAGATGCGAAAGTCCTGATCGTTTGGTCCGCACATTTTACCGGCGATGCTAACGAAGCTATTCGGCCATGCTATGGCTATGAATAGCGTCAATAGCTATTCGCTCAATAGCTTCAGTTTCTTCTTCAATACTTTCATACTCCAACCATCTGTTTCAATACATGCGTAATCTGTTGAATCGCTTAAGTCGCTGAAATCCGAGTTTGAATCCGAGTTAATGTCACTATATCTTGCTGTGGTATTCCCATTGTTTGTTTACATTGGCAGCACTGTATGACGTCACAGGGAAATGGATAGTGGTTTCGAAGATAGCGAAAATAAGGCACTTTAAAGCTTTATTTAGGGATATCCTGAGACCGGTAAAATTTTGAAAAAAACTTCAAAAAATACAACAAGCCACTGGGAACTGATTGTTATTGTTTTTAACCCTTTTGAAATTGTGATAATGTTCCCCTTTAATATTTTTGTGCCTTGTCCCCGTTTGAAATAAGTTCCGATCCTATCTTACTGTATGTGTGGACACGATTTTATTTTTCAAAAAATGACGAATAAATCCATCAATCTATAATTGTATCATTAGTATAAGACTAAGATTATATTTATGGATGCCCCGGGGGGAAATGTTACTCAACTGTCATCTATGCCTATTTATTCATTTTTGATCATGTATTTTATGATGTGTCAATGATAAGTGCAATGCAAACAATAGAACCCATGCTGTCTTTTTCAAACTCCTGATGTTATGTTAGTGTTTTAAACATGCTGAATTACCTTAAAGGCCTACTGAAAGCCACTACTACCGACCACGCAGTCTGAGAGTTTATTTATCAATGATGAAATATTAATATTGCAACACATGCCGATACGGCCAGGTTAGTGGTATGTCAGACTCAGCCCTGTCATGGTTTAACTCTTATCTTACTGATAGGATGCAGTGCGTCTCCTATAACAGTGTGACCTCGGACTATGTTAAGGTAACGTGTGGAGTTCCCCAGGGTTCGGTCCTTGGCCCTGTACTCTTCAGCATCTACATGCTGCCGCTAGGTGACGTCATACGCAAATACGGTATTAGCTTTCACTGTTATGCTGATGACACCCAACTTTACATGCCCCTAAAGCTGACCAACACGCCGGACTGTAGTCAGTTGGAAGCGTGTCTTAATGAAATTAAACAATGGATGTCCGCTAACTTTTTGCAACTTAATGCCAAAAAAACGGAAATGCTGATTATCGGTCCTGCTAGACACCGACCTCTATTTAATAATACAACTTTAACATTTGACAACCAAATAATAAAACAAGGTGACTCTGTAAAAAATCTGGGTATTATCTTCGACCCAACTCTCTCCTTTGAGTCACACATTAAAAGCGTTACTAAAACGGCCTTCTTTCATCTCCGTAATATCGCTAAAATTCGCTCCATTTTGTCCACTAAAGACGCCGAGATCATTATCCATGCGTTTGTTACGTCTCGTCTCGATTACTGTAACGTATTATTTTCGGGTCTCCCCATGTCTAGCATTAAAAGATTACAGTTGGTACAAAATGCGGCTGCTAGACTTTTGACAAGAACAAGAAAGTTTGATCATATTACGCCTGTACTGGCTCACCTGCACTGGCTTCCTGTGCACTTAAGATGTGACTTTAAGGTTTTACTACTTACGTATAAAATACTACACGGTCTAGCTCCAGCCTATCTTGCCGATTGTATTGTACCGTATGTCCCGGCAAGAAATCTGCGTTCAAAAGACTCCGGCTTATTAGTGATTCCTAGAGCTCAAAAAAAGTCTGCGGGCTATAGAGCGTTTTCCGTTCGGGCTCCAGTACTCTGGAATGCCCTCCAGGTAACAGTTCGAGATGCTACCTCAGTAGAAGCATTTAAGTCTCATCTTAAAACTCATCTGTATACTCTAGCCTTTAAATAGACCTCCTTTTTAGACCAGTTGATCTGCCGCTTCTTTTCTTTCTCCTATGTCCCCCCCTCCCTTGTGGAGGGGGTCCGGTCCGATGACCATGGATGAAGTACTGACTGTCCAGAGTCGAGACCCAGGATGGACCGCTCGTCGGGACCCAGGATGGACCGCTTGCCTGTATCGGTTGGGGACATCTCTACGCTGCTGATCCGCTTGAGATGGTTTCCTGTGGACGGGACTCTCACTGCTGTCTTGGAGCCACTATGGATTGAACTTTCACAGTATCATGTTAGACCCGCTCGACATCCATTGCTTTCGGTCCCCTAGAGGGGGGGGGGGTTGCCCACATCTGAGGTCCTCTCCAAGGTTTCTCATAGTCAGCATTGTCACTGGCGTCCCACTGGATGTGAATTCTCCCTGCCCACTGGGTGTGAGTTTTCCTTGCCCTTTTGTGGGTTCTTCCGAGGATGTTGTAGTCGTAATGATTTGTGCAGTCCTTTGAGACATTTGTGATTTGGGGCTATATAAATAAACATTGATTGATTGATTGATTGAGTGTACTAAATTGCAATTTTAAATTTCGAGCCGAAATATCCTGCTAAAACGTCTCGGTATGATGACGCGTGTGCGTGACGTCACGCATTGTAGAGGACATTTTGTTGCAGCATCGCATAATTCCACAGTATTCTGGACATCTGTGTTGCTGAATCTTTTGCAATTTGTTCAAGGAACAATGGAGACATCAAAGAAGAAAGCTGTAGGCGGGAAGCGGTGTATTGCGGCCGCCTTTAGCAACACAAACACAGCCGGTGTTTCATTGTTTACATTCCCGAAAGATGACGGTGAAGCTTTACTATTGAACAGACTCCTGTCCAAAAGCAGAACCTAGTAACTCACTTCTGGAGATACCCTTGAGATACTAGGTTTTTCTGTTGTATCTACGCGGTTATGTGGCAGTTGCTAGGTCCTGCCATGCGCGTAACAGCTTACTTACGGAACAAAATACAATATCGCACACAATAATGTAAAGCATATCACCTAGTAACTCCAAAATTATTATCAGCTCTGTTTTGACCAAAATTGAGTTACTGGGTTTTGCCTTTGTACGGGAGCAGAGCGGTCAAGCGAACACGGTTGGATTCGACCACACACGCAAAGTACAGTGTATTATGCAGCGATCATTTCGAAAGATCGTGTTTCCAAGAGGGTCCCTTGCGAACGGAAGAGATGGGCATCACCACCACCCGTCGACTGGTGCTGAAGAAAGGTGCGGGGCCGACCTTCAGGTTGTACAGGTACGACCATAAAATCTCACTAAAATACTAGTAACCCAATAAGCAGAGAAGGGATTTTCCGGAATTATCCTAGTAAATGTGTCTAATAACATCTGAATCGCTCCCACTGTAGTCTTTTTTTTTCTTCTAGTCCTTCAAGCTCACTTTCCTCATCCACAAATCTTTCATCCTCGCTCAAATTAATGGGGAAATCGTCGCTTTCTCGGTCCGAATCGCTCTCGCTGCTGGTGGCCATGATTGTAGACAATGTTCAGATGTGAGGTGCTCCACAACCCGTGATGTCACGCGCACATCGTCTGCTACTTCCGGTACAGGCAAGGCTTTTTTATCAGCAACAAAAGTTGCGAACTTTATCGTCGATGTTCTCTACTAAATAATTTCAGCAAAAATATGGCAATATGGCGAAATGATCAAGTATGACACATAGAATGGACCTGCTATCCCCGTTTAAATAAGAAAATCTCACTTCAGTAGGCCTTTAACATTCTTATAGTTTATGCAGTACTGACATGAACAAACAATCTCTAATGTAAAATGGTGGAGAACCTGTTGCCGTTTGTTTACACTGAACTGACCCAACGCTAAGCTACTGATGGTAAGTGACACCATCATATTCACAGTAACTCCCTACCAACTCAATTCTTTGACGTAACTAACCACAAACATAAGTAAATTGAAGGTAGTGTACACCCTGGACAAGTCGCCACCTCATCACAGGGCCAACACAGATAGACAGACAACATTCACACACTAGGGACCATTTGGTGTTGCCAATCAACCTATCCCCAGGTGCATGTCTTTGGAGGTGGGAGGGGCCTATCCCCAGGTGCATGTCTTTGGAGGTGGGAGGGGCCTATCCTCAGGTGCATGTCTTTGGAGGTGGGAGGGGCCTATCCTCAGGTGCATGTCTTTGGAGGTGGGAGGGGCCTATCCTCAGGTGCATGTCTTTGGAGTTGGGAGGGGCCTATCCTCAGGTGCATGTCTTTGGAGGTGGGAGGGGCCTATCCCCAGGTGCATGTCTTTGGAGGTGGGAGGGGCCTATCCCCAGGCGCATGTCTTTGGAGGTGGGAGGGGCCTATCCCCAGGTGCATGTCTTTGGAGGTGGGAGGGGCCTATCCCCAAGTGCCTGTCTTTGGAGGTGGGAGGGGCCTATCCCCAGGTGCATGTCTTTGGAGGTGGGAGGAAGCCGGACTACCCGGAGGGAACCCACGCAGTCACGGGGAGAACGTGCAAACTCCACACATAAAGACCCCGAGCCCAGGGATCAAACAGATTACCTTCGTATTGTGAGGCACATGCACTAACCACTGGTCCACCGTGATGCCCATACCCCACATCCCTTTCTATGAATAAACTTTGAATATTCGCAGGCAATTGATAACGTCTTGCTTTAAATATGATAAGCCCTGTCAAAATATTCGACTAAATCTGTAATTTTTTACAGTTTTGACCTTAAAAATAAGCTATTTGTGTGCTCCTTGAATCCCACATTATGGATAATTATTCAGCCGTCTCGTGGGTTTGCCTTTCCGTTGGGGCTTTTGCTGAGGCTGACGCAAACGTCTGGCTTGAATCTGGAGTTGCATTTGGGACCAGCCTATAATCATTCTGCACCATTCTCTGTATCTAGTAATATGTGTGTTTATGTTCCTGCACCATTCTTTATGTAGTAATATTTCTGATGACAACATTTAAGCATTAGATTGGTGCTCTTTTACAGTAATTGCATATATCCTCTAAATCAGGGGTCACCAACGCGGTGCCCGCGGGCACCAGGTTGCCCGTAAGGACCAGATGAGTCGCCTGCCGGCCTGTTCTAAAAATAGCTCAAATAGCAGCACTTACCAGTGAGCTGCCTCTATTTTTTAAATTTCATTTATTTACTAGCAAGTTGGTCTCGCTTTGCTCAACATTTTTAATTCTAAGAGAGACAAAACTCAAATAGAATTTGAAAATCCAAGAAAATATTTTAAAGACTTGGTATTCACTTGTTTGAATAAATTCATTTATTTTTGTTACTTTGCATCTTATAACTTTTAGAAAGACAATTTTAGAGAAAAAAATACAACCTTAAAACTGATTTTAGGATTTTTAACCACATATACCTTTTAAATTCCTTCCTCTTCTTTCCTGACAATTTAAATCAATGTTCAAGTAAATTATTTTTTTATTGTAAAGAATAATAAATACATTTGTATTTAATTCTTCATTTTAGCTTCTGTTTTTTCTAGAAGAATATTTGTGAAATATTTCTTCAACTTATTATGATTAAAATAAAAAATAAAATATTCTGACAAATCTAGAAAATCTGTAGAATCAAATTTAAATCTTATTTCAAAGTCTTCTGAATTTCTTTAAAAAAAATTGTTCTGGAAAATCTAGAAGAAATAACGATTTGTCTTTGTTAGAAATATAGCTTGGTCCAATTTGTTATATATTCTAACAAAGTGCAGATTGGATTTTAACCTATTTAAAACATGTCATCAAAATTCTAAAATCAATCTTAATCAGGAAAAATTACAAACGATGTTCCATAATTTTTTATTTGTTTTTCAAAAAGATTCGAATTAGCTAGTTTTTTCTTCTTTTTTTCGGTTGAATTTTGAATTTTAAAGAGTCGAAATTGAAGATAAACTATGTTTCAAAATGTAATTTTCATTTTTTTCGTGTTTTCTCCTCTTTCAAACCGTTCAATTAAGTGTTTTTTTCATCATTTATTCTCTACAAAAAACCTTCCGGAAAAGGAAAAAAAATGTACGGCAGAATGACAGACAGAAATACCCATTTTTTTTTATATATATAGATTTTTTTATTAAAAGTAAATTGAGCATATTGGCTATTTCTAGCAATTTATTTAAGTGTGTATCAAACTGGTAACCCTTCGCATTAATCAGTACCCAAGAAGTAGCTCTTGCTTTCAAAAAGGTTGGTGACCCCTGCTCTAAATCCATGCCACTTCATTTTACACTAAGGCATTTTGACCATGTCTCATATATACAGTATATACATATATATAGTATATACATGTCCTCAGTACGGTGACAATATCATACTATGACATTTTGATACCGTCACAATCATTAGTTGTCTGTGGCTTACCGGGAACTGTATTGGCACTGTCGGGGGTGGCGCTGGCGACATTGGGAGACCCAATGCTGTCACCTTCTGTCCCTGGTGTGTTACGGATTAACTTGGAAGTCAGCGAGGACATGCCGGTCACAGCCCAGCCGGTCCAGCCAGAAGAGGTTCCAGCAGGCTGAGCACAAGAGCCAACATCTTTTTCTGCACGGCAAGAATAAGCATACATCTTTTAACAGTGACAAGAATCAAGAAAATTAATGACACCTGAGCAAAACTTAATTGATTTTAGTTCATTTCAATCGGAGACTTTAAAAGGGGAACTACACTTTTCTGGGGGAAATTTTGCCTATCGTTCACAATCATTACGAGAAACAACATAAAGGGGGCGAGTGGATTGTAAAGATGATAAAAAAATATCCCTCCAGAACAACTTCAAAAACCCTCCATCAACGTTTTGTATACACACTGCAAGTATATATACACAGTATAATGTAGTAACAGACACCTTCATAACAATATGTAATATGTACAATATACACACTGCAAGTATATATATAATGTAGTAACAGACAACTTCATAACAATATGTAATATGTAAAGTATACATATTATATATATATATATATATGTATATATATATATATAAAATGTAGTAACAGACACCTTCATAACAATATGTAATATGAACAATATACACACTGCAAGTATATATCATGTAGTAACAGACACCTTCATAACAATATGTAATATGTACAATATACACACTGCAAGTATATCTATAATGTAGTAACAGACACCTTCATAACAATATGTAATATGTACAATATACACACTGCAAGTATATATATAATGTAGTAACAGACAACTTCATAACAATATGTAATATGTAAAGTATACATATTATATATATATATATATATATATGTATATATATATATATATATATATAAAATGTAGTAACAGACACCTTCATAACAATATGTAATATGTGAAATATACACACTGCAAGTATATATATATATATATATATATATATATATATATATATATATATATATATATATATATATATATATACATATATATAAAATGTAGTAACAGACACCTTCATAACAATATGTAATATGAACAATATACACACTGCAAGTATATATCATGTAGTAACAGACACCTTCATAACAATATGTAATATGTACAATATACACAATGCAAGTATATATATATATATATATATATATATATATATATATACAATGTAGTAAGATACACCTTCATAACAATATGTAATATCTAAAATGCACACACTAAGTATATATATAATGTAGTAACAGACACCTTCAAAATAATATGTAATATGTACAATATACACACTGCAAGTATATATATATATATATAATGTAGTAACAAATCCCTTCATTACAATATGTAATATGTACAATATTTACCGTATTGTGATTGTTTTAATCATTGCCAGAACCAATTCTTCGGCGCATTTATTTCCATTTTCATAGCAGCGCACTTTCGACAATGTGTGTTCCTACTTCCGTATACAAAACTCTTGTGTGTGTGTGTACTAATCATGGCGGACTTGGTAAACAACAAAGACGACTATTTTTGGACAAATGAGGATTTAGAACATTATGTTTTTGAATCTGAATATACTGAGGATGAACTGCTGCTTATAGAAGTGAGCATGAAGGAAGAGTGAGACTGTGGAGAAGACGGAATTTGAGAGAGTGAAGTAAAAGTGACTCAAAGCTGAAAAATGTGGACTTTGAAGCCATGCTATTTCTACATAAATGGAGTGCTTACCCAAATAACCGGAAAAAATGTCCTCGGCCAGCTGGACCAAACAGACTACTGGGAGTCACTTTAATATTGATCGTGATACACGCAGCACTGTCGAGCTAACTGTGTACAAACAAAAAACGAAATAATACTTTACAAATACTGTAATAAGATTGTTCATGATTTTCAGTTCATATCATTGTGTTGTGCATTACAAACTCCAGCGCGTTTCGTGTCGACTTAGAAGCTAGCTTATCTCTTGCCGTAGTTAGCTCTGAGGGCTAATACCGGTAGCACGCACGTATTTCTAAGCTCAAAAGAGAGTTCCTCAGTGTACTCTCTTACAAAAACAATGTCGCTGCAGTTTGACTATCAAACAGGTGACGGAATGTAAATGAAGTATTGGTGACAGTTTTTGAATGCATTTTTGAAGTTACTTAGAGGTAGAATTGATTGCTCCCGTTAGCTGCACTGCTAGCTACAGAGCACAAGACGATTTTTCTATGTAAGAAAGCGGAATAAAAAAATGTTGTCTTTCTTGTCTCTCATGATGATTGTGAATGAGAGCAAAAATTTAAAAAAAAGTGCATTCCCCCTTTAATTTGAGATGCAAGTCTACAACTAACAATACTACTACTGTACTATTATTTATTTTGCATCAGTAATTAACAGGTACACGTAGAGTTTAAATCAGGGGTCTCAAACTCAATTAACCTGAGAGACAGAATGTGAAAAAAAAAATCCAGGAATTCACATTGTAGGAATTTTAAAGGATTTATTTGTAAATTATGGCGGAAAATAAGTATTTGGTCAACCATTCAAAGCTCTCACTGATGGAAAGAGGTTTTGGCTCAAAATCTCATGATACATGGCCCCATTCATTCTTTCCTTAACATGGATTAACCGTCCTGTCCCCTTAGCAGAAAAACAGCCCCAAAGCATGATGTTTCCACCCCCATGCTTCACAGTAGGCATGGTGGTCTTGGGATGCAACTCAGTATTCTTCTTCCTCCAAACACGACAAGTTGAGTTTATACCAAAAAGTTCTATTTTGGTTTCATCTGACCACATGACATTCTCCCAATCCTCTGCTGTATCCATTTTGGTATAAACTCAACTCGTCTTGTTTGGAGGAAGAAGAATACTGAGTTGCATCCTAAGGACACCATACCTACTGTGAAGCATGGGGATGGAAACATCATGCTTTGGGGCTGTTTTTCTGCTAAGGGGACAGGACGATTGATCCGTGTTAAGGAAAGAATGAATGGGGCCATGTATCGTGAGATTTTGAGCCAAAACCTCCTTCCATCAGTGAGAGCTTTGAATGGTTGACCAAATACTTATTTTCCACCATAATTTACAAATAAATTATTTAAAATTCCCTACAATGTGAATTCATGTATTTTTTTTTTTCACATTCTGTCTCTCACAGTTGAAGTGTACCTATGATGAAAATTACAGACCTCTGTCATCATTTTAAGTGGGAGAACTTGCACAATCGGTGGCTGACTAAATACTTTTTTGCCCCACTGTATAAACTTTTATAGTAAGGTGGGGGCTGCAAAATAACGTCTCGCGGGCCGCATTTGGCGTGTCTGAGACCCCTGGTTTAAATGAAGCAACCCTTTCTGAGGTCACGGTCACAAATAAGTCATTGATACAATGTTTTTGTTACCTATCTCAGACAGCTTTGTTGGATCTTCTGACACAGCTTCCAGCTTGGAAAGAAAACTCCTGATGGCTTTGAAAGCCTGGGAGGGCAGCAGAGTAAGACGTCACTTATGTCTCCATGTTTCTTAACATCTGTAAGTGGTGGAGTACCTGCTCCCTGACGCTCTTGTCGGGGTCCACAGTAATGGCACAGAGCGTGGGCAAGATGCGGGCGGCAACCTCCGTCAGGCTGTAGTAGTTGTGTGTGGCGGCGAAGCCCAGCACGCCGGCAGAGCGTGACGCTGCAAAGGGGTCTTTTGTTGCTCGTGAGAAGGCAGAAATCAGAACTCGCTGTCGGGTCTGTGAAGAGAAGGATTAGATCAGAACCTCATTTCTTCGTTCAGGACGGTAGTGTACTGCTCTCGAACACACATTGTCTATTTAAAGGCCTACTGAAATGAGATGTTCTTATTCAAACGGGGATAGCAGGTCCATTCTATGTGTCATACTTGATCATTTCGCGAGATGGCCATATTTTTGCTGAAAGGATTTAGTAGAGAACATCCACGATAAAGTTCGTAACTTTTGCTCGCTAATAAAAAAGCCTCGCCTGTACCGGAAGTAGCAGACGATGACGTCACAGGTGTGTGAGGGCTCCTCACATCCTCACATTGTTTTTAATGGGAGCCTCCAGCAGAAAGAGCTATTCGGACCGAGAAAACGACAATTTCCCCATTGATTTGAGCGAGGATGAAAACTTCGTGAATGAGGATATTGAGAGTAAAAAAATAGAAGAAAAAAAAAAAGGCGATTGCAGATGTTATTACACACATTTACTATGATTAGGGATGCACCGATTAATCGGTAACCGAATATATTCGGCTGAATATGGCAAAAAAAGCCACATTCGGCCTTAGGTGGAATGAGTTAAGAACAAGGCCGAATAGTGGCGTGTGACGCAATTTTTTGACGCGGTGACGCAATCAACAAACGTGCAGTGACGCGGTGACGTTGGGATATGTTGTGTACCTGTATAAGTGTATGAGGTTACAGGCACACACTTATTGAGATTTAGTGGGGCCTCTGTTTACATTATTAGCCCGTTGTGTAGGCTACCTGTATAAGTGTATGAGGTTACAAGCACACACTTATTGAGATTTACTTGAGCCTTCTGTTTACATTATTAGCATATCTACTGTGGCTAAGCAGACTTTTGCCAAAAGGACAATAATTCATTTGTTGTGGGTTTATCCACTTTAATGCACTTAATTTTTTTTGGAATGCATGTTTTGTTTGAATGGCTAATATAAATGAAAAACTTTGTGCTTTTTTTTGAAAAGCAATGGCTACTGGAACATTAAAAAAATGTCAATATTCAATAAAAAAATACTTTATTTGAAAAAAATGTCTAAATATTTATTTTAGGCTATTTATGCAATATAAAAAAAATTGTGAAAAACTGCATTCATTATTCGGTATTCGGCCTTCGACCAAGCGTTTACGTTTTATTCGGCTTCGGCCACAAATTTTCATTTCGGTGCATCCCTAACTATGATAATTCTGGAAAATCCCTTATTTGCCCATTGTGTTAGTGCAGGGGTAGGGAACCTATGGCTCTAGAGCTGGATGTGGCTCTTTTGATGACTGCACCTGGCTCTCAGATAAATCTTAGCTGACATTGCTTAACACGGTAAGTAATGAATAATTCCGCTGGTAATCACAGTGTCAAAAATAACGTTCAAAACATAAAACATTCTCATGCATTTTAATCCATCCATCCGGTTTCTACAGCACCTGTTCAAGAAGTCGCATTAACGGTAAGAATGATTTTTATTTATTGTTGGTTAGCTTCAGAATAACAATGTTATTAAAAAGAATAAGATACTTTTTATACTCTAAATGTTGGTTTTATTTAAAAATGCATGCATTTAGTTGTATTCTGTGTTAAAAAAATATATTATATGGCTCTCACGGAAATACTTTTTAAAATATTTGGCTTGTATGGCTCTCTCAGCCATAAAGGTTCCCGACCCCTGTGTTAGTGGGTTCTTCCGAGGATGTCGTAGTCGTAGTGGTTTGGGGCGGTACAGCTCGGTTGGTAGAGCGGCCGTGCCAGCAACTTGAGGGTTGCAGGTTCGATCCCCGCTACCGCCATCCTAGTCACTGCCGTTGTGTCCTTGGGCAAGACACTTTACCCACCTGCTCCCAGTGCCACCCATGCTGATTTAAATGTAAAAATTAGATATTGGGTTTCACTATGTAAAGCGCTTTGAGTCACTAGAGAAAAAGCGTTATATAAATATAAGTCACTTCACTTGTACAGTCCTTTGAGACATTTGTGATTTAGGGCTATATAAATAAACATTGATTGATTGATTGATTGATTTTAGTGAGATTAAATTGTACCTAATATCGGAGGGGTGGCTACGTGTACGTGTGTTGACTCAGAGTCTCTGTTGCAAGTCACGCTGCTGGAAGCTCCGCTGATGTCGCCGGTAAGAGCCGACTTATTACCACAATTTTCTCACCAAAAACTGCCGGTTGAAATTTGGTCGGGATCCATGTTCGCTTGACCGCTCTGATCCATAGTAAAACTTCGCCTTCGGGAATTTTAAACAAGGAAACACCGACTGTGTTAGTGTGGCTAAAGGCTAAAAGCTCCCACCTCCATCTTTCTACTTTGACGTCTCCATTATTAATTGAACAAATTGCAAAAGATTCAGCAACACAGATGTCCAGAATACTGTTTAATTATGCGATTAAAGCAGACGACTTAGAGCTTGGATCGGGCTGGAAAATAATGTCCGCTACAACCCGAGACGTCAAACGACGCGTCATCATACCACAGGGGTGTCAAACTCAAATACAGAGTGGGCCAAAATTTAAAACCGAACAAAGCCGCGGGCCGAGGTTGAACAAATTAACCTTTTAATAGGGACCCAAACAAGTTTTGCTTTGAATATTGAACAAGGAAAGCTTATATAACTTTATAGTGACATGCAAAATCGAGTTTCAAATAATAATAATAATTAAAAAATATCAATGGCATATCAAATAAAATTTCAATAAAAATTGAATGCCTCTTTTCGGCGGTGGGGTTGAGGTGGACGGGGTTTGGTGATAGCGGGGGTGTATATTGTAGCGTCCCGGAAGAGTTAGTGCTGCAAGGCGTTCTGGGTATTTGTTCTGTTGTGTTTATGTTGTGTTACGGTGCGGATGTTCTCCCAAAATGTATCATTCTTGTTTGGTGTGGGTTCACAGTGTGGCGCATATTTGTAACAGTGTTAAAGTTGTTTATACGGCCACTCTCAGTGTGACCTGTATGGCTGTTGGCCAAGTATGCATTGCATTCATTTGTGTGTGTGTGTGTATAAACCGCATATATTATGTGACTCGGCCGGCACGCTGTTTGTATGGAGGAAAAGCGGACATGGAGACAGGTTGTAGAGAACGCCAAAGGCAGTGCCTTTAAAGCCCACCCCGAATATTGTTGTCCCGGATGAAATTCGGGAGGGGCACTGAACTTCGGGAGTCTCCCGGGAAAATTGGGAGGGTTGGCAAGTAAGAGTATTAGCGGTGAGTGACATTGCCTCAAGGGCCAAGTGAAATTACACGGCGGGCCAGAGTTTGACACCCATGTTATACCGCGACGTTTTCAACAAGATACTTCGCGCAAAATTTTAAATTGCAATTTAGTAAACTAAAAAGGCCGTATTGGCATGTGTTGCAATGTTAATATTTCATCATTGATATATAAACTATCAGACTGCGTGGTCGCTAGTAGTGGCTTTCAGTAGGCCTTTGACAGGAGAAAGTCTGATCTGTCTCTAGAAGGAGCAAACACTGTGCAAAGACATTTTCCTCCACAAGGGGTGTACAGTCACCATCAAAAGTGTACTTACACTCGTAAAGAACATGATGTCATGGCTGTCTTGACTTTCCAATCATTTCTACAGATCCTATTTTTTTGTGATGTAGTACATACTTGTTGCTCACAAAAAAACATTCATGAAGTTTGCTTCTTTTATGAATTTATTATGGCTCTACTGAAAATGTGAGAGTCAAAAGTATACATACAGCAATGTTAATATTTGCTTACATGTCCCTTGGCAAGTTTCACCGCAAAAAGGCGCTTTTGGTAGCCATCCACAAGCTTCTGCTTACATTTTTGACCACTCCTCTTGACAAAATTGGTGCAGTTCAGCTAAATGTGTTGGTTTTCTGATATGGAGTTGTTTCTTCAGCATTGTCCACACTTTTAAGTCAGGACTTCGGGAAGGCCATTCTAAAGCCTAATTAAGCCATTCCTTTACCACTCTTGAGGTGTGTTTAGGGTAAGGGTGTAACGGTACACAAAAATTTCGGTTTGGTACGTACCTCGGTTCAGAGGTCACAGTTCGGTTCATTTTCAGTACAGTTAGAAAACAACAAATTATACATTTTTTGATTAGTTTTTACATTTATATTTTGGTTACAAATTTGCTAAATCTTCCACCAAAAATACTTTTCTTAGTGGAATATTTGATGTGAAGTAATGGGAAACTTGGATAGGTCAATAATTCATAATAACATTGATTTTGATTCAATATTATGTTTTGAGCAATGACAGTTTGAAAGAAAAAAAAACAGCTTTATTTTATTAGTCAATGTTGCAACTTTTTCTAAATTAATTTTAGCCTTTAAGCTTTTTTATTTCAGTTTTGTTTTTGTTTATTTTAATAGTACTTTTAGAATGTGTTGGGGCCTTTAAAACATTAGTTGTGGGCTGCAAATGGCCTCCGGGGGCACACTTTGGACACCCCTGCTATAGATAATAAAAAAATAAAATCTTATAAATCTACGGGTAAAAATCAGAGCCTGGCGACGCATGCGCGTTTATCATAACTCTCTCTGTCTCTGCCCCTCCCTCGCGAATACTGCTGTGCGCACACATTTTTGCTTTCTTTTTAACCCCTTCTTAACCCTGAACGTACATTGAAAATACACGCAACCCTAACTTAAAATGACGGACATTTAAGGCATTTAAGAAACTCCACCCGGGTAGCCCCGCAAAAGAGGACATGTCCGGTGAAAAGAGGAGGTATGCTCAGTCAATCCTAGCCCGGTCGCTGCTAGCATGCCGTGTGTTGTTTTTTTTTTTTGATTGATTGAAACTTTTATTTGTAGATTGCACAGTACATATTCCGTAGAATTGACCACTAAATTGTAACTAACACCCGAATAAGTTTTTCAACTTGTTTAAAGGGGATCCTTATCACCAGACCTATGTAAGCGTCAATATATACCTTGATGGTGCAGAAAAAGGACCATATATTTTTTTAACTGATTTCCGAACTCTAAATGGGTGAATTTTGGCAAATTAAACGCCTTTCTGTTTATCGCGCTGGAGGCGATGACGTCAGAATGTGACGTCGCCGAGGTAACACACCCGCCATTTTCATTTTCAACACATTACAAACACCGGGTCTCAGCTCTGTTATTTTCCGTTTTTTTGACTATTTTTTGGAACCTTGGAGACATCACGCCTCGACGGTGTGTTGTCGGAGGGTGTAACAACACTAACAGGGAGGGATTCAAGTTGCACCACAGGCCCGAAGATGCGAAAGTGTCTGCCGCTTGACCCCCATTGAATGTGCTGGAGTGTCTCCACATTTTACCGGCGATGCTAAGCCAGACATGGCACAGAGATGTATGGATAACCTGCAAATGCATTTGCAACGATAGTCAACGAAATCACAAAGGTGAGTTTTGTTGATGTTGACTGCCAGCTAATCGATGCTAACATGCTACGCTAATCGATGCTAACATACTATTTACCGGCGGTGCTAAAGCAGACATGGCACAGAGATGTTTGGATAACCTGTAGATGCATTTGCAACTATATTACGTTTCCTTCCACCCACATTTAATGCGAAAAAAACACCAATCGACGGATTTAAGTTGCTCCAGTGTCAAAAGATGCGAAAGTCCTGATCGTTTGGTCCGCACATTTTACTGGCGATGCTAACGCAGCTATTCGGCCATGCTATAGCAATGAATAGCTTCAATAGCTATACGCTCAATAGCTTCAGTTTCTTCTTCAATTCTTTCATACTCCAACCATCTGTTTCAATACATGCGTAATCTGTTGAATCGCTTAAGTCGCTGAAATCCGAGTCTGAATCAGAGCTAATGTCACTATATCTTGCTGTGGTATTCCCATTGTTTGTTTACATTGGCAGCCCTGTATGACGTCACAGGGAAATGGATAGTGGTTTCAAAGACAGCGAAAATAAGGCACTTTAAAGATTTATTTAGGGATATTCCGAGACCGGTAAAATTTTGAAAAAAACTTCAAAAAATACAACCAGCCACTGGGAACTGATTTTTATTGTTTTTAACCCTTTTGAAATTGTGATAATGTTCCCCTTTAAGTCGGGGTTCATGTAAATCAATGCATGGTGCCTCGGTGTGCATTGTTTAGTGCTGTAACTGTTGCGGCTAATAATTATAATTTGTTTTATTTCTCTAAAAACAGAATAAATTAAGTTCATAAAAGGGAATTTAAATCAAACTGTATAAAAGTTCATAAGAAGGCTTTATTTATGTAAATTCATGCCTTTTTGTTGAGTTTGTGGGCATGCGTTTGTTTTAAAGTGTCTCGATTGGTCTGTGAACGGATATAAGGACGCTACTTCCGGGTATGAGTGAACATTTATTTGATGCAATGAGAAGGGATAAAGAGAGCGACTGATCGTAAGAAGGACGAAAAGGTGTCACAAGTACTTTCAGTGTTTGGGCTATAAGAGCCAAGAAGATCACAATTTCCTCCTAAAAGAAGCATGCAGGCCAACGAGGTATTTGTCATTTCTGTTTGTATTTTACTTTGGTGAAATGTTTGATTCACATGCTGTGCATGTAATTATTTTTACGTTAGTAACGTGCTTTTTTTGTATCAGTTTTCACGGTGAATTGAAGGGAAAGGAAGCCTTCAATAAATCAGTCAAAGAAAGCCATTATGTCAGTGCTATTTGGAGGGAGTTACAAGTGCGCTACTTAATATGTCCGTGTGGAACTCATTCGGTATATCTCCGAACCGTACCGAAACGATTCAATACAAATACACGTACTGTTACATCCCTAGTTTGGGGTCATTGTCCTGTTGGAACACCCAACTGCACCCAAGACCCAACCTCCGGGCTGATGATTTTAGCTTGTCCTGAAGAATTTGGAGCTAATCCTCCTTTTTCATTGTCCCATTTAAAGCACCAGTTCCATTGGCAGCAAAACAGGCCCAGAGCATACTACCAACACCATGCTTGACAGTAGGAATGGTGTTCCTGGGATTTAAGGCCTCAGTTTTTCTCCTCCGATCATATTGCTGGGTATTGTGGCCAAACAGCTGCATTTTTGTTTCATCTGACCACAGAACTTTGCTCCAGATGGTCTTATCTTTGTCCATGTGATGTAATAAATTCATAAAAGAAGCAAACTTCATGAATGTTTTTTGTGAGCAACAAGTATGTGATTCAATCACTATATCACAAACAAATAAGAGTTGTAGAAATGATTGGAAAGTCAAGACAGCCATGACATCATGTTCTTTACAAGTGTACGTACACTTTTGATGGCGACTGTAGCTGCTCACTCCCATTGAGGCTTATTTAAGACTACTGCAAAACCATGCATTTCCCACCCCTGATTTTTTAAATAATTTGCAAACATTTTTTGTATGAATGCACAAATATTTTTCCCTTAATTGTATCTTTTATTTTTTACATTTAGACTTCACTGTAGTTTGTGCACACCTTCTTTGCTGCTGTATTTGGGGCAGCATTTACAAACACAATGCTGGCATTTCAGCTAGCTGAGAAGGTTTCATGTGTTGATGTTTTTTTTCCTTCCGCGCATTAATCCGTCCCACACAATCGACGCATGTTAGATTTCAGTGCGCTATCTATTGAGCGCCCCTTTAACGCCGACACACACATCTAAACACGTCACTCATTCGCCCTTTGAGAAGCCTCTGTGTTCCTAATGTTTTCCAATGTTGTAAAAATGTGCAGAGTAAATATAACATTTTAAAATTACTGTCGACAAAGATTTGTGTCAGCCTGCGACACACAGTCATTTTGATAGTAGGCTGATATAGCTAACAGACACTTACATCATCATTATAACACTTATACAAAGATTTTATTTTTTTGCGGCGCCAGACAGATTAGTTTTTGCTTCTATCTGGTTCTTTCAACACTTTGGGTTGCCGACCCCTGATATAGCTTGTGCCAAAAAGTATACATCTAAACTGTTTGTATCAGGGGTCACCAAACTTTTTGAAACCAAGAGCTACTTTTTAGGTACTAATTTATGCAAAGGGCTACCAGTTTGATACACACTTAAATAAATTGCCAGGAATAGCCAATTTGCTCAATTTACCTTTAATAAATAAATCTACAAATATAAAAAAATGGGTATTTCTGTCTGTCATTCCGCCGTACTTTTTTTTTACTTTTACGGAAGGTTTTTTGTAGAGAATAAATGAAGAAAAAACACTTAATTAAACAGTTTAAGAGAGGAGAAAACATGAAAAAAATGAAAATACAATTTTGAAACATAGTTGATCTTCAATTTCGACTCTTTAAAATTCCAAATTCAAACGAAAAAAAGAAGAAAGAAAAACTAGCTAATCCGAATCTTTTTGAAAAAATTAAATAAATAACTTATGGAACATCATTAGTAATTTTTCCTGATTAAGATTAATTTTAGAATTTTGATGACATGTTTTAAATAGGTTAAAATCCAATCTGCACTTTGTTAGAATATATAACAAATTGGACCAAGCTATATTTCTAACAAAGACAAATCATTATTTCTTCTAGATTTTCCAGAATAAAAATTTAAAAGAAATCAAAAGACTTTGAAATAAGATTTAAGTGTGATTCTACAGATTTTCTAGATTTGTCAGAATAATTTTTTATCATAAGTTTGAAGAAATATTTCACAAATATTCTTCTTCGAAAAAACAGACGCTAAAATGAAGAATTGAATTGAAATGTATTTATTATTCTTTACAATATAAAATAAATTTACTTGAACATTGATTTAAATTGTCAGGAAAGAAAAGGAATTTAAACGGTAAAAAGGTATATGTGTTTAAAAATCCTAAAATCATTTTTAAGGTTGTATTTTTTCTCTAAAATAGTCTGTCTGAAAGTTATAAGAAACAAAGTAAAAAAAAAAATAAAGGATTTTATTTAAACATGTGAAGACCAAGTCTTCAAAATATTTTCTTGGATTTTCAAATTCGATTTGAGTTTTGTCTCTCTTAGAATTAAAAAAGTCAATCAAAGCGAGACCAACTTGCTAGTACATAAATACAATTCAAAAAATAGAGGCAGCTCACTAGTAAGTGTTGCTATTTATATATGCCAACCATAGCTATGCCGCGATGGGGCGGCATAGCTCGGTTGGTAGAGTGGCCGTGCCAGCAACTTGAGGGTTGCAGGTTCGATTCCCGCTTCCGCCACTCTAGTCACTGCCGTTGTGTCCTTGGGCAAGGCACTTTACCCACCTGCTCCCAGTGCCACCAGTGCCACCCACACTGGTTTAAATGTAACTTAGATATTGGGTTTCACTATGTAAAGCGCTTTGAGTCACTAGAGAAAAGCGCTTTATAAATATAATTCACTTCACTTCACTATTTGAGCTATTTTTAGAAGAGTCCATGCCCATGGGCACCAGGTTGGTGACCCCTGGTTTATATACATGTGTACTAGGGGTGTCAAAAAATAGATTTTTGAATGAATCGCAATTCTTAGTTGCAACGATTCTTAAACAATTTTTAAAAAAATAAATAAAAAAATATATTAAAAAAAAAACAAAAAAACAAATTCACAGCCCTAATGTGTACTGTTTGCTTTATTTTTATTTTGAACTTCTACAAAGCAGAGCTGCAAAGATGGTTCCACTGTACAGTCAAATCCACTACACTTTAAGGATGCTAAAAGCTATGGAGTGGACACATTTTATTTAAGGAGATTTTTCCATTGGAATAAAAAAGACAACAAATCCTACATTCCAGGGGAAAAGTGTCTTAAATAGTATACTGTACAAAAAAGTGATAGTGTGCTCATAGCACACCTTACCTTTGAATGTGTTAGTTATACCGTTCTAACTTTGGACCATATTCTCCATGAAATTTCCAAGTTGTTCGAGCACTAAAACCTTCTGAGTTTATTCTCTTTTTTTTGGCTTTTCTTAAAGGCCTACTGAAATGAGGTTTTCTTATTCAAACGGGGATAGCAGGTCCATTCTATGTGTCATACTTGATCATTTCGCCATATTGCCATATTTTTGCTGAAAGGATTTAGTAGAGAACATCGACGATAAAGTTCGCAACTTTTGGTCGCTAATAAAAAAGCCTTGCCTGTACCGGAAGTAGCAGACGATGTGCACGTGACGTCACGGGTTGTGGAGCTCCTCACATCTGAACATTGTTTACAATCATGGCCACCAGCAGCTAGAGCGATTCGGACCGAGAAAGCGACTTTTTCCCCATTAATTTGAGCGAGGATGAAAGATTCGTGGATGAGGAAAGTGACAGTGAAGGACTAGAAATTTTTTTTTTTTTTTTAAAAAGACGAGGGCAGTGGAAGCGATTCAGATGTTATTAGACGCATCTACTAGGATAATTCTGGAAAATCCCTTATCTGCTTAATGTGTTAGTAGTGTTTTAGTGAGATTATATGGTCGTACCTGAAAGTCGAGCGGTGTGGCTACGGGTGTGGTGACTGCCAGTGTCATCGATGGAAGCCACGTTTCTCGAAAAGGCAAGGCAGCTGGGCTGACATTTTTTCCCCCCCTCCTCCACGGTGGAAGCATCCGACGGTCGGGGTTGGTCATTGGGAGGAGGCAAGAGAGTCCGCAGCTGCAGGAGGCGAGGCACGACGCAAACTCTCCGCTCATAACTACGGTAAGAGCCAACTTAATACCACCATTTTCTCACCGAAACCTGCCGGTTGACATGTGGTAGAGAACCATGTTCGTTTGACCGCTCTGTTCCACAGTAAAGCTTCACCACCAGAATGTGAACAAGGAAACACCGTCTGTGTTTGTGTGGCTAAAGGCGGCCGCAATACACCGCTTCCCACCTACATCTTTCTTCTTTGACGTCTCCATTATTAATTGAACAAATTGCAAAAGATTCAGCAACACAGATGTCCAGAATACTGTGTAATTATGCTGTTAAAGCAGACGACTTATAACTGGGATCGGTGCGGGACCAAAATGTCAGCTACAATCCGTGACGTCACGTGCACGCGTCATCATACCGCGACATTTTCAACAAGAAACTCCGCGGGAAATTTAAAATTGCAATTTAGTAAACTAAAAAAGCCGTATTGGCATGTGTTGCAATGTTAATATTTCCTCATTGATATATAAACTATCAGACTGCATGGTCGCTAGTAGTGGGTTTCAGTAGGCCTTTAATATTTGGGCTTACCCCGGCATTGAGGTAGGAGGCGATCTTGCCCAGGCAGACGGTGGTGTTGCATCGGATGGGGCCCTGCTCGTCCCTGGCCTGCAGCCTGGCAAAGTGGCGCATCAGCTCCTGGTTCAGGTTGCTCTCGTTCAGTTTGGGAGCCAGCAGCAACATAGACTGAAAGGAAGGAGCAGCAGCGTCACACGGACTGGATTCATTTGTGTTTTGTGTGAGAGAAGGAGAGCACACACCTTCACGGTTTGCTCTCTGATTGCAGGGTTGGTGTCAGTAAAGCCGTGGACCACGTGAGGGAAAATCTGGGAATTGACTGCTGCCTCGTTAAGATACTGAATGAATTGCTCCATCTAGGAAGTATAGAAGATAACACGTTTTTGGATAAGCATGAAATGGATTTCGGACTAAAGCCTGAATTATGCAATAGGGCCGTCTTTCAAATGCTCCTGCGGAGCTTGATGTAGACCTCCAAGAAATGTCTAATGACCACGCAGACAACAGAGCTATGATCAGTCTGCTTTTTTTCCCCTCGTGCAAGACTGTCATTTTTCAATGCAAGTACAATAAAAAGGGATTGGTTAGTTTTAGCTTCAACAACAATTGCTCACTGTAACAACATACAGTCACCATCAAAAGTGTACGTACACTTGTAAAGAACATCGTGTCATGGCTGTCTTGACTTTCCAATCATTTCTACAACTCTTATTTTTTTTGTGATGTAGTGATTGGAGCACATACTTGTTGCTCACCAAAAACATTCATGAAGTTTGCTTGTTTTATGAATTTATTATGGCTCTACTGAAAATGTGACCAATCAAAAGTATACATACAGCAATGTTAATATTTTTTTGGTAGCCATCCACAAGCTTATTCTTGAATGTTTGACCACAAAATTGCTGCAGTTCAGCTAAATGTGTTGCTTTTCTGACATGGACTTGTTTCTTCAGCATTGTCTACACCAGTGGTTCTTAACCTTGGTGGAGGTACCGAACCCCGCCAGTTTCATATGCGCATTCACCGAACCCTTCTTTAGTGAAAAATAAAATGTTTTTTTCTTAATTTAAAGATGTTGATATATTAAAGAAATACTAATAAAGATATATCTTACAAAGTTACAGGAATGTACACATGATCCCATGTTTACATCTCATTGTGCAACATGTGAATGTATTAGTGGGACCTGAATGCGATAACTGAAAGGGGTACAAATTATTTCCAACCCCACGTTGTTCAGAGCTCATGAAAATCAATGTTTTTTTTTGTCATTGTAAGTGTGCCAAAAACACTTATATTACAAAATAATCTCATGGAAATGATTGCTGTCATTTGATTCTAATAATAAAACATTGAACTTGTTATTTAGTCAGGTTTGGACGGAGGCTCCGTCGAACCCCTGAAGCCGACTGACCTAACCCCTAGGGTTCGATCGAACCACTGGTCTACACCTTTAAGTCAGGACTTTGGGATGCCATTGTAAAACCTTCATTCAAGCCTGATTTAGCCATTCCTTTACCACTTTTGACCTGTGTTTGGGGTCATTGTCCTGTTAGAACACCCAACTGCGCCCAAGACCCAACCTCCGGGCTGATGATTTGAAGAATTTGGAGCTAATCCTCCTTTTTCATTGTGGGGCGGCATAGCTCAGTTGGTAGAGCGGCCGTGCCAGCAACTTGAGGGTTGTAGGTTCGATTCCTGCTTCCGCCATCCTAGTCACTGCCGTTGTGTTCCTTGGGCAAGACACTTTACCCACCTGCTCCCAGTGCCACCAACACTGGTTTAAATGTAACTTAGATATTGGGTTTCACTATGTAAAAGCGCTTTGAGTCACTACAGAAAAGCGCTATATAAATATAATTCACTTCACATTGTCCCATTTAAAGCAGCAGTTCCATTGGCAGCAAAACAGGCGCAGAGCATAATACTACCACCACCATGCTTGACAGTAGGCATGGTGTTCAGGGGATTAAAGGCCTCACCTTTTCTCCTCCAAACATATTGCTGGGTATTGTGGCCAAACAATTACATTTTTGTTTTATCTGACCACAGAACTTTCCTCTTGTCTTTAACCATGTGATGTTATAAATCAGGGGTGTCAAATTCAAATACAGAGTGGGCCAAAATCTAAAACTGAACAAAGCCGCGGGCCAAGGTTGAACAAATTAAACTTTTAATAGGGACCCAAACAAGTTTTGCATTGAATATTGAACAAGCAAGGCTTATATAACTTTATAGTGACTTGCAGAATTGAGTTTCAAATAATAATAATAATTAAAAAATATCAATGGCATATCAAATAAAATTTAAATACACATTTAATGCCTCTTTTCTATTTGCAGCCTTCTGAGGTAAATATCAAAATATATTGTAGCGTCCCGAAAGAGTTAGTGCTGCAAGGGGTTCTGGGTATTTGTTCTGTTGTGTTCATGTTATGTTACAGTGCAGATGTTTTTTTTTTGATTGATTGATACTTTTATTAGTAGATTGCACAGTTCAGTACATATTCCGTACAATTGACCACTAAATGGTAACACCCGAATAAGTTTTTCAACTTGTTTAACTCGGGGTCCACGTTAATCAATTATTGGTACAAATATATACTATCAACATAATACAGTCATCACACAAGTTAATCATCATAGTATGTACATTGAATTATTTACATTATTTACAATCCGGGGGGTCGGATGAGGAGCTTTGGTTGATATCAGTATTTCAGTCATCAACAATTGCATCAACATAGAAATGTGGACATTGAAACAGTGTAGGTCCTATTTAGTAGGATATGTACAGCCAGCAGAGAACATAGTGAGTTCACATAGCATAAGAACAAGTATATACATTAGAAGTACATTTGAGTTGTTTATAATCCGGGGAGATGGGATGTGAATGGAGGAGGGTATTAGTAAAGTGTTGATGTTGCCTGGAGGTGTTGTTTTAGAGCGGTTTTGAAGGAATATAGAGATGCACTTACTTTTACACCTGTTGGGAGTGCATTCCACATTGATGTGGCATTGAAATTGAATGAGTTAAGACCTTTGTTAGATCGGAATCTGGGTTTAACATGGTTTGTGGACCTCCCCCTGGTGTTGTGGTTATGGCGGTCATTTACGTTAAGGAAGTAGTTTGACATGTACTTCGGTATCAAAGAGGTGTAGCGGATTTTATAGACTAGGCTCAGTGCAAGTTGTTTTACTCTGTCCTCCACCCTGAGCCAGCCCACTTTGGAGAAGTGGGTTGGATTGAGGTGTGATCTGGGGTGGAGGTCTAAAAGTAACCGGACTGGCTTATTCAGGGATGTTTGGAGTCTAGATTTGAGGGTTTTGGAGGTGCTGGGGTACCAGGAGGTGCAAGCGTAATCGAAGAAGGGTTGAATGAGAGTTCCCGCTAGAATCCTCAAGGTGCTTTTGTTGACCAGAGAGGAGATTCTGTAGAGGAATCTCGTTCTTTGGTTGACCTTTTTGATCACCTTGGTTGACATTTTATCACAGGAATGTTCTCCCGAAATGTGTTTGTGATTCTTGTTTGGTGTGAGTTCACAGTGTGGCTCATATTTGTAACAGTGTTAAGGTTGTTTATACAGCCACCCTCAGTGTGACCTGTATTGCTTTTGACCAAGTATGTGCATTCACTTATGTGTGTGTAATAGCCGCATATATTATGCGAGTGGGCCTGCACGCTGTTTGTATGGAGGAAATGCGGACGTGGCGACAGGTTGTAAAGAATGCTAAAGGTAGTGCCTTTAAGGCACGCCCTCAATATTGATGTCCGGGTGGAAATCGGGAGAATGCTTGCCCCGGGAGATTTTCAGGAGGGGCACTGAACTTCGGGAGGATTGGCAAGTGTGAGAATATGCGGTGTTACAGCGGCACCGCTGCTGTGTAATAACGGCGGGCCAGCTATAATGTTAATTTGATATTGCCTCAAGGGCCAAATTAAATTACACAGCGGGCCAGAGTTTGACACCCATGTTATAAATTCATAGAAGAAGCAAACTTCATGAATGTTTTTTGTGAGCAACAAGTATGTGCTCCAATCACTACATCACAAACAAATAAGAGTTGTAAAAATGATTGTAAAGTCAAGACAGCCATGACATGATGTTCTTTACAAGTGTACGTACACTTTTGATGGTGACTGTAAGTAGAATAATAAGGGATTGATTAGTTTCAGCATTCAAAACAATTGCATACATCAAGAAGATATGTGGTTGTGCACGCTGATGGAAACAGGCCACATGAGAGGACGGCATGGAGACTACGCAGGAGCATTATCCAGACTTTTACTCTTTTATCGCTTTTGTTTTAGTTGAATGAAAATACAACTTTTGAAAATGTACAACCTGCTGCAGCAGTCGTATCCTCATGGCCCGGTCTGTGGAGGAAAACATCTTCACGATGACCGGGATGATCTTTTGTTGGTATTCTTCAGTGGACAGGAACTTCCCCACCTGGTGGACAGTTTGTAAACACACACCAAGCTCAAACATTGTCAATGCAATCCAGACTGACATATTAGGCTAGTACTGGGTAGGGAACCTATGGCTCTAGAGCCAGATGTGGCTCTTTTGATGACTACATATGGCTCTCAGATAATTATATTTATATAGCACTTTTCTCTAGTGACTCAAAGCGCTTTACGAAGTGACACCCAATATCTAAGCTACATTTAAACCGGTGTGGGTGGCACTGGGAGCAGGTGTGTAAAGTGTCTTGCCCGAGGACACAACGGCAGTGACTAGGATGGCGGAAGCGGGAATCGAACCTGGAACCCTCAGGTTGCTAGCACGGCCACTCTCCTAACCGAGCTAAGCCGAGTAACCGTGTAATACTCTTCCATATTAGTAGGTGGCAGTCGGTAGCTAATTGCTTTGTAGATGTGGGAAACAGCGGAAGGCAGAGTGAAGGTAAAAAGCTGTCTAATGCTTAAACCAGGGGTAGGGAAACTATGGCTCTAGAGCCAGATGACTGCATATGGCTCTCAGAAAAATCTTAGCTGACATTGCTTAACACGATAAGTAATGAATAATTCCGCTGGTAATCACAGTTTCAAAAATAATGTTCAAATTATAAAACATTCTAATGTATTTTAATCCAACCATCCGTTTTCTACCATACCTGTTCAAGATGTCGCATTAATGGTAAGAAGTATTATATTTATTATTTGTTAACTTTTAGAATAACAATGTTGTTAAAAAGAATAAGAGACTTTTATACTCTACAAATGTTGGTCATACTTAAAAATGCACAAATTTAGTTGTATTCTGTTTTGAAAAAATGTTATGTGGCTCTTACGGAAATACATTTTGAAACATTTGGCTTTCATGGCTCTCTCAGCCAAAAAGGTTCCCGAGCCCTGGTCTAGTACCATACACCGCTACCAATTAATTAAAAAAGATGCTTTACTGCCTTTGGAAAATACCAGTACTTTATTTTTGATGGATATGATGGTAATAACATGTCGCGAGTCAACGCACACACACAAGCACACACGCAAACACAGCAAGTGGAAACAATGTGGAGAGCAAAAGAGGGAGAATGGAGGTACAGTAGTTTGGCTTAAAAACTAAAAATAAAGCTGAATCTATAAACACTGACAAGTAGATTAATAAACCATCCATCCAACCATTTTCTACCTCTTTTACCTAATTATTTTGATCAAATATTGTCACTGCATACACTTGCAGCCAAATTAGGAGCCTTTGAACTTTGGACTGAAGGAGAAGTTCGCTCTCTTATTTATTGCCAAAATGTATTTGATTGCAATTAGACATGTATGTCGGATGGATCATAACATTTTCTGTTAAAATAAAGCCAATGACGACATTTTTTGCGGTTTTCTTTGTTTTAAAGGCCTACTGAAAGCCACTACTACCGACCACGCAGTCTGATAGTTTATATATCAATGATGAAATATTAACATTGCAGAACATGCCAATACGGCCTTTTTAGTTTACTAAATTGCAATTTTAAATTTCGCGCAAAGTATCCTGTTGAAAATGTCGCGGTATGATGACGCGTGCGCGTGATGTCACGGATTGTAGCAGACATTTTGATCCCATACCAATCCCAGCTATAAGTGGTCTGCTTTAATCGCATAATTACACAGTATTCTGGACATTTGTGTTGCTGAATCTTTCAAAATTTGTTCAATTAATAATGGAGACGTCAAAGAATAAAGATATAGGTGGGAAGCGGTGTATTGCGGCCGCCTTTAGCCACACAAACACAGACGGTGTTTCCTTGTTTACATTCCCGAAAGCTGATGGTGAAGCTTTACTATGGAACAGAGCGGTCAAACGAACATGGTTCTCTACCACATGTCAACCGGCGGAGTTTCTTGTTGAAAACGTCGCGGAATGATGAATGATGATTTCATCGCATAATTACACAGTAATTTGGAAATCCGTGTTGCTGAATCTTTTGCAATTTGTTCAATTAATAATGGAGACGTCAAAGAAGAATGCTGTTGGTGGAAAGCGGTGGATTGCAGCTGCCTTTAGCACCGAAACGCAGCCGGTGTTTCTTTGTTTGTTGTGAAGCTTTAACACAGAGCGGTCAAGCGAACATGTTTCACAACGTCAACCAACACGTTTTTGGATAGGAAAATTGTGATATTAAGTCGGCTCTTACCGGAGACTTCAGTGGGTTATGGGACCTCCTCCTGTAGCTGTCAAAAAGGCAGCTGTGATCTTGGCTCCTCGGCTTCTCTCAGAGACACTGGCGTTCACCGCAGCCATCCGACTTTCAGGTATGACAGTATAATCTCACTAAAATACTATTAACACAATAAGCAGATAAGGGATTTTCCAGAATTATCCTAGTAAATGTGTCTACATCTGAAACGCACCGCACCCACTGCCGCCGCCCGGAGCCGTCGCTTTTTTTTTTTTTTTAGTGCCTCACTCTAACTTTCCTCATCCACAAATCTTTCATCCTTGCTCAAATTAATGGGGAAATCGTCGCTTTCTCAGTCCGAATAGCTCTTGCTGCGGGAGGCTATGATTATAAACAATGTGAGGATGTGAGGAGCCCTACAACCAGTGACGTCACGCGCACATCGTCTGCTACTTTCGGTACAGGCAAGGCTTTTTTATTAGCAACCAAAAGTTGCAAACTTTATCGTCGATGTTCTCTACTAAATCCTTTCAGCAAAAATATGGCAATATCTCGAAATGATCAAGTATGACACATAGAATGGACCTGCTATCCCCGTTTAAATAAGAAAATCTTATTTCAGTAGGCCTTTAAGAAGAATCAAAATACATTTTGGTACAGTGGATGGGGACATATATTTACATATCTAATGTGGAGGCTGGGGGCAAGAATTGTCTCAACTGTGCAAAGTAGCACTGTGTATAATAGAAGCAGAAAGAGTGGTGACTACTTGGGTGCAAGCATCTATTTGAGGAGTATTTGGTGCTAGTCTGGTATTTCAAGAAATTGAGGAGAGACAAAGGGGCTGACCTTGAAAAGTGGCGTGAGGACTACAGCGCCAGCATTCCCAAATTCAAAGGCGGTGAGCAGCTGAGGGAGGACTTTGTGCTTACAGAAGTCCTCTGGGAAAGAGTCTAGGTCGTCGTTCAGATCCTGGAAGAACTGCTGCTTTTCAGCCGCTTCTTTAATCTGGGGAAGATTTAGAGACCACATTCCAGTAAAACCTCAAGCTGAGGGGATGAGACGGAGACAAAGCTCGCGGAAGACACCTTCTGATTGCATACAACAGGGGTGTCCAAAGTGCGGCCCGGGGGCCATTTGCGGCCAGTGGGTAATTTTTTAACAGCCCTAAGCACATTCTAAAAATACGATTAAAAAAATAAAAAACAGAAAAAGTGCTATAAAAGAGTAAACAGGTGAAATGTGACAAGAACATGTTGTAATGTTTACTCTAATAACACAAAGCTGCCATGCAGGCGGTTATTTTCTTAAAAAAAAAATAAATAATCAAAATCAAAGTCACATTAAATATTTCACTTTGAGATATTTTGGGGGAAAATGTTGCATATTTTGTATTTGCCATATAAAAAAGAAGGGCCTAATTAGAACAAACAAAAAACATAAACAACAATGAAAGTTATAATTGACAGATGGATCTGAAGTTGATCTCAAGACGATTGTGTTTAAAGTAAACAGTGAAAAGTAGGACCCTTTTGGATCCCCAGTAATTTTAGGGCAATTTTTTTTTTTGTCATTGCTGAAAAAATAATAACACATTGAAATCAATGGTGTTATGTGTTGACATTTTTTAGGCTCCAATTATTCTATAATCTCAAATATTCCACTTTAAAACTTTATTGGAGGAAACTATTGCATATTTTGTGTTTTTTTTCCATAACAAAACAGGGTTTTCTTTGACAAAAAGGGCATACAACTTAAATCTTTAAAAACGTTCTATTGACAGACCTAGAGTTGATCTAGAGATGTAAACCTTGAATAACAATAATGCAAAATAATGACACATTTTAAATACTTTTTTGACCAAAATCCTTTGAGGTCCCTGGGATCAAGCCTGAGTGGAGGCCTAAATGTATATTTTTACCCATACATTGTATTGGTTTTTGAAATAAAAACATATCAAAACGGCCCTCGCTTGCTTTGATTTTTCAGTGTGCGGCCCTCAGTGGAAAAAAACTAAAAAACTAAGTTCTTTTTTTTCTAAAGAAGGGCCTAATAAGAACAAACAAAAAACAAACAACAATGAAAGTTATAACTGACAGATGGATCTGAAGTTGATCTCAAGACGATTGTGTTTAAAGTAAACAGTAAAAAAAACAAAAACGTTTTTTATTTTTAATGAGTAGGACCCTTTTGGATCCCAGTAATTTTAGTGCGATTTTTTTTTTGTGTCATTGCTAAAAAAAATAATAACAAATTGAAAACAATGGTGTTATGTGTTGACATTTTTATGGCTCCAATTATTTTATAATCTCAAATATTCCACTTTAAAATTTTATTGGGGGAAACTATTACATATTTTGTGTTTTTTTTCCATAACAAAACAGGGTTTTCTTTGACAAAAAGGGCATACAACTTAAATCTTTAAAAACGTTATACTGACAGCTAGACCTAATGTTGATCTAGAGATTTAAACCTTGAATAACAATAATACAAAATAATGACACATTTAAAATATTTTTTTTGACCAAAATCCTTTGGGATCCCTGGGATCAAGCCTGAGTGGAGGCCTAAATGTATATTTTTACACATACATTGTATTGGTTTTTGAAATAAAAACATATCAAAATGGCCCCCGCTTGCTTTGATTTTTAAGTGTGCTGCCCTCAGCGGAAAAAGTTTGGACACCCCTGGCATAGAAGATGTTAAACTGGCCCTTGGTCTCAAATTAAGTTACATTTCATCTGTTTTACAAGTGTCTCATGTCTCATTTTTCATGTCAGAAAGCGGACCTGGATCTCCTCCAGGAAGAGGTTGCTCTCCACAAAGCTGTTACTAAGAAACCCCCCAGGGCTTCGGCAGTTCTGGAGGAAGCGGGCTGGATTTGGCCGAGCGCGAGGGTTGGCCCCCACCAGCTCGCAGTAGTGAGGGACAAGGGCCTTGGGGATCTGCGGGGGGGGAGAGACCATAGAACTGACACATTTGCTTGTGGATTCCAATGGAGAATCAAATTGCTCGAGGGACTAACCTTCCCGAGTGAACGAAGAGAAGCCGTGCGACCGAGTGGCCCGTTGAACACCTCCCAGATCAGGCAGCCCAAGCGCCACACCTCGCCTGCCCTGCAAGACAACTTCCCTTTAGAAAACCACAAATATGTATCCCATAATTGGTAGGTCTACTGAATATACAGTGGACAGCCCTCCCTCGGACTGGCTCACTCATGTCAACATTACTGAGCACGTTTACTTGTGACTTTAAGGAGAACGGGCAAGAATAAAGTATTTTTGAACTGGTTTGGTAGCTTTAGTACAGGGGTGTCAAACTCATTTTAGATGGGGGGGCCACATGGAGAGAAATCTACTCCCACGTGGGCCGTCCATCCATCTTCTTCCGCTTATCAGAGGTCGGGTCGCGGGGGCAACAGCCTAAGCAGGGAAACCCAGACTTCCCTCTCCCCAGCCACTTCGTCTAACTCTTCCTGGGGGATCCCGAGGCGTTCCCAGGCCAGCCGGGAGACATAGTCTTCCCAACGTGTCCTGGGTCTTCCCCGTGGCCTCCTACCGGTTGGACGTGCCCTAAACACCTCCCTAGGGAGGCGTTCAGGTGGCATCCTGACCAGATGCCCGAACCACCTCATCTAGCTCCTCTCGATGTGAAGGAGCAGCGGCTTTACTTTGAGTTCCTCCCGGATGGCAGAGCTTCTCACCCTAAGGGAGAGCCCCGCCACACGGCGGAGGAAACTCATTTCACCCGCTTGTACCCGTGATCTTATCCTTTTGGTCACGACCCAAAGCTCATGAACATAGGTGAGAATGGGAACGTAAATCGACCGGTAAATTGAGAGCTTGGCCTTCCGGCTCAGCTTCTTCTTCACCACAACGGATCGGTACAACGTCCGCATTACTGAAGATGCCGCACCGATCCGCCTGTCGATCTCACGATCCACTCTTCCCTCACTCGTGAACAAGACTCCTAGGTACTTGAACTCCTCCACTTGGGGCAGGGTCTCCTCCCCAACCTGGAGATGGCAATCCACCCTTTTCCGGGCGAGAACCATGGACTCGGACTTGAAGGTGCTGATTCTCATTCCGGTCGCATCACACTCGGCTGCAAACCGATCCAGTGAGAGCTGAAGATCCCGGCCAGATGAAGCCATCAGGACCACATCATCTGCAAAAAGCAGAGACCTAATCCCCCGGTCACCAAACCGGAACCCCTCAACGCCTTGACTGCGCCTACAAATTTTGTCCATAAAAGTTATGAACAGAATCGGTGACAAAGGACAGCCTTGGCGGAGTCCAACCCTCACTGGAAATGTGTTCGACTTACTGCCGGCAATGCGGACCAAGCTCTGGCACTGATCGTACAGGGAGCGGACCGCCACAATAAGACAGTCCGATACCCCATACTCTCTGAGCACTCCCCACAGGACTTCCCGAGGGACACGGTCCAATGCCTTCTCCAAGTCCACAAAGCACATGTAGACTGGTTGGGCAAACTCCCATGCACCTTCAAGAACCCTGCCGAGAGTCTAGAGCTGGTCCACAGTTCCACGACCAGGACGAAAACCACACTGTTCCTCATGAATCCGAGGTTCGACTATCCGGCATAGCCTCCTCTCCAGTACACCTGAATAAACCTTACCGGGAAGGCTGAGGGGTGTGATCCCACGATAGTTGGAACACACCCTCTGGTCCCCCTTCTTAAAGAGAGGAACCACCACCCCGGTCTGCCAATCCAGAGGTACCGCCCCCGGTGTCCACGCGATGCTGCAGAGTCTAGTCAACCAAGACATCCCCACAGCATCCAGAGCCTTAAGGAACTCCGGGCGGATCTCATCCACCCCTGGGGCCTTGCCACCGAGGAGCTTTTTAACTAACTCAGCGACCTCAGCCCCAGAAATAGGAGAGTCCAACACAGACTCCCCAGGCACTGCTTCCTCATAGGAAGACTTGTTGGTGGGATTGAAGAGGTCTTCGAAGTATTCCTTCCACCTATCCACAACATCCGCAGTTGAGGTCAGCAGAACACCATCCGCACCACACACGGTGTTGGTCCAGAATCGCTTCGAAGCCGTCCGTAAGTCGTTTTCCATGGCTTCCCCGAACTCCGCCCATGTCCGAGTTTTTGCCTCCACGTGGGCCGGACTGGTGAAATCACGGCACGATAACTTGGCAATAAAGACAACTTCAGATTGTTTTCTTTGTTTAAAAATAGAACAAACACATTCTGAAAACGCACAAATCATAATGTTTTTAACATTTACATGCTGTGGTTAGAAGTATTTTACCTTTATTTGTCATTATTTATACTTTCTGAATAAATTATGTGACAATGTTCATCAGTCAACTCAATCGTGATAATTTGCAATCTATCAAGATAAAAAAACAATACAAAAATCAAATTACAGGATGTTATTTATGTAGTTTGATCATTTTCACCGACTGGTGCACTCGTGTTTTTTTTTTTTTTTTACATATGTAGCATAATCTACAAAGATACAAATAACTGCTATTGCGACATCTAGTGGACGCATTTAGAACAGCAGTTTATTTTATTCAAAAATTTCAGCTAATTTTTATACTTTGCTAACTCATCCCACAGGCCGGATAAAACCGGTTCTTACGTTTGACACCCCTGCTTTACTGCCCTTTAAAAAACGCTATATGAATAAATCCTAGACTGCACTTAAATGTAGAATATATTTTTATTATTCTTAACGCCCCCCGCGACCCCAAAGGGAATAAGCGGTAGAAAATGGATGGATATATATATATATATATATATATATATGTAGGTGTGGGAAAAATCACAAGACTACTTCATCTCTACAGAACTGTTTCATGAGGAGTTCCCTCAATCATCAGGAGATTGAGGGAACTCCTCATGAAACAGTTCTGTAGAGATGAAGTAGTCTTGTGATTTTTCCCACACCTACATATTGCGCTCTACCACGGTATCGAGCATTATTCTCCGGATAATCCAATCAAGATATATATATATATATATACATATATATATATATATATATATAATACAATATATATTATTTATTATTATTGAATAAAGTACTATCTATCTATCTGTCTATTTATTGTATATTGTGAGCGAACTGTGATGCTGTGATCCCCCAGGGATCAATAAAGTACTTTCTATTCTATTCTAAATACAATTATTGTAGATGGGTTGCCGACAAAAGCTCGACCGACTTTAGCGTATTTTAGATTTCCATTTGTTTACCTTACTTTACCACCATAGAGTGTATGCTATAAAAATAAAAATCCTTACATTTATCGGTGCAATACATTATTGACCAGTATTTGAAGTCAAATCCAAATAAGCGTGTAACATAAATATATACCAATGAATGCTTTAGATCAGGAGTTATTTTGCGGCCCGCACCTTGATAAGACAATTTAATTCTGCTGCGGCCCGCAAGTTTAATAAGAACGCATGAATGACTTGCCAACGCTCCCAATTTTCCCGGGAGACCCCTGAATTTCAGGGCATCCATTCTCTAGAACTCCTGTCGTTTGCTCCCAACCAACAATATTCAAAGGGTGCCATGATTGCATTGTCTTTAGCACCACATACATCCTGTACAAACAGCGTGCAAGACCAGTTATATGTTGTATCTGGCACATGTGTTTTTGCGAGAGATATTTGATCAACAGCCATACAGGTCACACTGAGGGCTGTTAAGCCACACCAAACAAGGATGACAAACACATTTTGGGAGAACATCGGCACCGTAACACAACATAAACACAACAGAACAAACACGCAGCATCCCATGCAGCCCAAACTCTTCCGGACTACAATATACACTCCCGCTATCCAGTGTTAATTTTGTTGACGAAAAATTTTCGTCATAGTTATCGTCAACGACCTTTTTTTCTAACTAAAACGAGACAATGACTAAATAAAAAATAATTTACGTGGACTAAGACGATGACGAGGTGTATTGACATATACGTCAACGAATAAAAACGAGACGAAAATGTGTCTGCCAGAGACGTGATCCAATCGGCACTCATTTTGTTAGGAAGAGGCGGGAGGAGAAGGGAAGAGAACCAATCAGAGCGACGTGGTAAGGAAGTTACGTAAACGTAGTTTGCGTTTGAGACTGTATGCGCTGCAGAAGACAACATGTCAACGCCGGGGAGGAAGAGGAGAGAGGACATATGGGGAAATTTTATATTTGACGTCAAAGATAACAAGACGCAGTGTAAGAAATGCAGCGCGAGGATTACGGGGAAAAACACAACAAACTTGAAGCGACATTTACAGTGGAATCACCCCGAAATCCACACACAGGTAAGCATTTTCCACAACGTACAACTCACTCGACGTTATCCCGTTTATTACACGGCTTACTCGTGAAATACTAAATTTGAGACATGATTTTCATCAAAATACGACTTGTATCGGTGATTTTTCCGCTGTTTTGCTTTGACTTTCAGAAATTGAAAGGAAAGTTTACATATTACCCTTTAGTCGAATAAATCTACTGTAGTTTTCGTCGACTATAATCTTATATTTCGTCAACTAAAACTAGACTAAAACTAAAACAATTTAAATAACTAAATTAAGACTAAAACTAAATTACATTTTAGTCAAAAGAGATTGACTAAAACTAAATTAAATTTTGCTGTCAAAATTAACACTGCCGCTACCACCAAATCCCCTACGCCCCCTACTTGCGTCGGTTGAGGTGGTGTATATTGTAGCCTGGGAGAGTTAGGGCTGCAAGGTGTTCTGGGTATTTGTTCTGTTGTGTTTATGTTGTGTTAAGGTGTGGATGTTCTCCCGAAATGTGTTTGTCATTCTTGTTTGGTGTGGGTTCACAGTGTGGCGCATATTTGTAACGGTGTTTAAGTTGTTTATAAGCCCACCCTCAGTGTGACCTGTATGGCTGTTGATCAAGTATGTACTGCAGTCTCTTACGTAAATCTGCATTGGCCTCATACAACATGTTACTGAGCCGGCACGCTACTTGTGTGATGTAAAAGCGGACGCGATGACATGTTGTAGAGCAGTGGATTCCAAATGGTGGTACGCGTACCCCTGGGGGTACTTGAGGGTATACTAAGGGGTATGTGAGATTTTTAAATAATATTCTCAAAAATAGCAACAATTCTAAAATATTTTATAAATATATTTATTGAATGATACTTCAACAAAATATTAATGTAAGTTCATAAACTGTGAAAAGAAATGCAATATTCAGTGTTGACAGCTAGATTTTTTGTGGACATGTACCATAAATATTGATGTTAAAGATGTGAAGAAATGTTTAGAATTAGGCTTCACGGTGGGAGAAGGGTTAGTGCGTCTGCCTCACAATACGAAGATCCTGAGTAGTCAGGGTTCAATCCCGGGCTCGGGATCTTTCTGTGTGCAGTTTGCATGTCCTCCCCGTGAATGCGTGGGTTCCCTCCGGGTACTCCGGCTTCCTCCCACTTCCAAAGACATGCACCTGGGGGTAGGTTGATTGGCAACACTAAATTGGCCCTAGTGTGTGAATGTGAGTGTGAATGTTGTCTGTCTATCTGTGTTGGCCCTGCGATGAGGTGGCGACTTGTCCAGGGTGTACCCTGGCTTCCGCCCGATTGTAGCTGAGATATGCGCCAGCGCCCCCCGCGACCCCGAAAGGGAATAAGCGGTAGAAAATGGATGGATGGATAGTTATTTTTATATCTTTTTTTCCAAATTGTTTAGGAAAGAACACTACAAATGAGCAATATTTTGCACTGTATACAATTTAATAAATCAGAAACTGATGACATAGTGCTGTATTTTACTTCGTTATCTCTTTTTTTCAACCAAAAATGCTTTGCTCTGGTTAGGGGGTACTTGAATTAAAACAATGTTCACAGGGGGTACATCACTGAAAAAAGGTTGAGAACCACTGTTGTAGAGGACGTTAAAAGCCTACTGAAACCCACTACTACCCACCACGCAGTCTGATAGTTTATATATCAATGATGAAATATTAACATCGCAACACATGCCAATACGGCCTTTTTAGTTTACTAAATTACAATTTTAAATTTCCCAGGAGTTTCGTCCAGGAAACGTCGTGTAACGATGACATGTACGCAAGACGTCAAGGGTTTTTAGGAAGTATGAGCGCTGCACACACACAGCTAAATGTCGTCTGCTTTAACGGCATAATTATACAGTATTTTGGATATCTGTGTTGCTGAATCTTTTGCAATTTGTTCAATTAATAATGGAGACCTCAAAGAAGAAAGATGTCGGTGGGAAGCTTTAGCCTTTAGCCACACAAACACAAGGTGATACCTTGTTTAAAATTCCTGGAGGGTAAACCAGCAGGTTTCGGTGAGAAAATTGTGGTTAAAAAGTCGCTTCTTACCGGAGAAAAGCTGAGCTTGTGCCGTCCATGCAGCTGCCGTCGACTCCCCTGAGACACTGCGCGTCAACACACCCGTGGAGACACCCTTCCGACTATCAGGTACTGTTTAACTCACTAAAACACTAGCAACACAATAGAAAGATAAAGGTTTTCCCAGAATTATCCTAGTAAATGTGTATAAAAAAATCAGAATCTGTTCCAATCGCGTTTTTTTTTTCTAGTCCGTCGCTATCAATATCCTCAAACACGAATCTTTCCTCCTCGCTCAAATTAAATGGGGAAATTGTCGTTTTCTCGGTCCGAATAGCACTCTTTGTTGGAGGATCCCATTATAAACAATGTGAATATGTGAGGAGCCATCAAACATGTGACGTCATCGTCTGCGACTTCCGGTACAGTCAAGGCTTTTGTCTTAGCACCGAAAGTTGCGAACTTTATTGTGGATGTTCTCTACTAAATCCTTTCAGCAAAAATATGGCAATATCGCGAAATGATCAAGTATGACACATAGAAAGGACCTGCTATCTCCGTTTAAATAAGAAAATTTAATTTCAGTAGGCCTTTAAAGGCAGTGCAGTCACGGCAGCCCTTAAAAATGTCGGCCGGGTGAAAATTGGGACAAATTCGGGAGAATGATTGCACCGGGAGATTGTCGGGAGGTGCACTGAAATTCGGGAGTCTTCCGGAAAAATCGTGAGGGTTGGCAAGTATGTTGCTAGGGCGGGAAAGCCATTCATAGAAGGTGAATTCATTAAAAAGTGCATGTTGGATTTTTTAAGAAATATTTTCACACGGCCCAGCCTAACCCAGTTTCTGCATCCAGTTGCCCCCAGGTACATAGAGTTTGAGACCCCTGCTTTAGGTACAAAATTCTTACTTAAGATACTTTTTTGAAACCTTTATTTTGTTAGCCCAGTCAGAGCGGATGTTGCACACAACACTGTTATTGTGAAGGCTGGAAGTATAAAGAACTCAGAAGGCCTTTCACAGTATGATGTCTCACCATTTCTCTCCACCGCTACTGGGCCCCTCTGGTGGTTCATACTTCTCCATGTCTGGGTAGACCGCCTTGGGGGCAGGGAGCGAGGCCCCACTTGGGTCACCTTGGTCTGGGGCGACATGGTCCAGGGCCCCGAGCTTCCACTCTCCAGCTCGATCCACAAAGACGGCCCACAGGCCCAAGTTGTTGTGGAGCAGGTGGCAGTCGTTCACCAGGAAACTCACGGCTTTCTGGGGAAGCGGGGATGTCAAAACAGTCAGTCCACAAAGACACGGGTGGACTGTCAGGGTGAGACAAACAACTTACTATTATCTGGTGCAGACCCCAGGAGACTTCAAGTTCCCCAGGACCGTTTTTCAGGTGAATGGCCAGGGGTGTCACCGGTTCAGTTACCAAGTACAAACTCTTCTCAGTCTGGAACACAATTAACAGCTTTTACTTATTAATGTATAAAAACACTACTGATGTTAAAAATGTAGTCTCATGAGTAATATCATAGATCAACATGCACTCCTATACATTTTTGTCAGGAACGCTTATGTAACAGTACTGGTGTAATAATGTGTTATATTAATACAAACACAGTATGAGTGCATGTTGAGGGTGTAATAATGTGTTATATTACAAACCCTGTTTCCATATGAGTTGGGAAATTGTGTTAGATGTAAATATAAACGGAATACAATGATTTGCAAATCATTTTCAACCCATATTCAGTTGAATATGCTACAAAGACAACATATTTGGTGTTCAAAATGATAAACATTTTTTTTTTAGCAAATAATCATTAACTTTAGAATTTGATGCCAGCAACACGTGACAAAGAAATTGGGAAAGGTGACAATAAAGCTGAGAAATGCTTATCAAACACTTATTTGGAACATCCCACAGGTGTGCAGGCTAATTGGGAACGGGTGGGTGTCAGGATTGGGTATAAAACCATCTTCCATAAAATGCTAAGAAATTCACAAACAAGGATGGGGTGAGGGTCACCAATTTTTAAGCAAATTGTCGCAGTTTTAGAACATTTGTCAACAAGCTATTGCAAGGAATTTAGTGATTTTACCATCTACGGTCCGTAAAATCATCAAAAGCTTCAGAGAATCTGGAGAAATCACTGCACGTAAGTGATGATATTACGAACCTTTGATCCCTCAGGCGGTACTGCATCAAAAACAGACATCTGTGTGTAAAGGATATCACCACATGGGCTCAGTAACACTTCATAAAACCACTATCAGTAACTACAGTTGGTTGCTACATCTGTAAGTGCAAGTTAAAAACTCTATTATGCAAAGCAAAACCCATTCATCAACAACACCAAGGAACGCCGCTGGCTTTGCTGTGCCCGAGCTCATCTATGATGGACTGATGCAAAGTGGAAAAGTTTTCTGTGGTCTGACGAGTACACATTTGAAATTATATTTGAAATTATATTTGGAAACTGTGGACGTGGTGTCCTCCGGAACAAAGAGGAAAATAACCATCCGGATTGTTATAGGCGTAAAGTTCAAAAGCCAGCATCCGTAATGGTATGGGTGTGTATTAGTGCCCAAGGCATGGGTAACTTACACATCTGTGAAGGCACCATTAATGCTGAATGGTCCATACAGGTTTTGGAGCAACATATGTTGTCATCCAAGCAACGTTATCATGGACGACCCTACTTATTTCAGCAAGACAAGTGTTACAACAGCGTGGTTTCGTAGTAAAAGAGTGCGGGTACTTTCCTGGCCTGCCTGCAGTCCAGACCTGTCTCCCATAGAAAATGTGTGGCGCATTATGAAGCGTAAAATACGACAGCGGAGACCCCGGACTGTTGAACGACGAAAGCTCTACATAAAACAAGAATGAGAAAGAATTCCACTTTCTGCTAAAAAGCGAGCCAGAGATCATCTCTATGACAGTGTTTTTAAGAATTGCTGAAAAAAACGTGAGGTTTTTTTGGACTAAACTCTTGGACCATAAGTTGAATAGCCCAAATGATGAAAAAGAGAGGACCTAAAACGGAACTCTGAGGAACACTACTCCTAAAAGAGTTGAACAACTACTGAGTGCATCTGGAGTAAAAATGAAATATAATCCGTCACCCCCTTGTTATGTTTGTTTGATAAAGAGTACCGTATTTCCTTGAATTGCCGCCGGGTGTATAGTATGCACCTGCCTAGAATTACTGTCGGGTCAAACTCGTTTCACAAATTAATTAGCACATGCTTAGCATTACCGCCGGCTCAGGATTAACGCCAGGTCAAACTCGTTTCGCAAAATATTATTTTTATTAGCGCATGTCTAGAATTTCCGCCGGGTCAAACTCGTTTCGCAAAATAATTAGCATATGCGTAGAATTTCCGCCGGGTCAAACTCGTCACCTCACGAGTGACACTTCACCTGTCATCATTTTCAAAATGGAGGAGGCTGATTTCAATAATTTGGAATCGCATAAAGAGAAGAAGATTAAGAACTATTCAGGAGGATTTAAGGTCCAAGCTATTAAATATGCTAAAAAGACCAGTAAGCAGCTATGTTTTATTAATATACAGTAGCTGCGTGTGTCAAATATGAGTCATTAAATGACTCCCGCCTCCTGGTGGTAGAGGGCGCTAGTGATCCTTCTTGCGACTACTCGGCTGCAGAAGAAGTGACAACAAGCAGCAAGAGTGAGCAGCGATCGTTTATTTTTTTCCTCTCGCTTGCACTTTTAACATGGAGGATTACATATCTAATATAAAACAGTTTTCTAAACTGGACTTTCAATCGAAGCAGGAGGTAATAAAAGGAAGATCTCCATCGAGACAGAGAGACTTTTAAAACTGAAGAAAGATAAGGAAGACTTCTATAAACAAGTTATCGATGCTTTTGATCAGAAGGAGCTGCGCATGGACTTCATTTATAAGTAAAGGTAAGACCATATTAACGTTTTTTTTTATTAAATGTGCTTTCATGACGGTATCCTTACATCACACTCAAATTTTTAAGCGCAGGCCTAAATTTACCGCATGCCTTTGGTAAACGCCGGAGTGAGAAGAGGTTTTAAATTAATTAACGCCCCGGCGGAAATTCAAGGAAATATGGTACTCTTGTGTTCCAAGTATACAGACTTTTAGTAAAATATGTCGAGGCTGGAACCCTTTATTCAGGTTTATATTGTTTCTCATGGAGAAATGTGCTTTAAGAACCAATTAAGTTTGTAAATCGAGGTTCTAGTGTAAAAACAACTCAAAGGTGTGTTACGCTTAGAGGTGGGGAAATAATAAATATTTAGATGCTTCGCAATTCAGACATGGACGATTACAAAATCAATTAGTAAACATTATTAAATGGCTATATTTATTGTAAATCTAATAATGCAGCCAGTTGTAAGACTTGACTGACTGCAACAAGCTACCTCATTGAGAGATCTGACCAGCTCCTTTATTATAGGTCACACATTCCCATTCATTTAATAAATGTGATGGGAATTATTTCAACTGTTTCGTATTACAAATGCACGGTTTTTAAATGTTGCAAGTGATGAACGCTTATTTATTGATGTAAAACTGCCCAGAGATTCCCACCTCTACAGTTGTGATCAAATTTATTCAACCCCCACACAATTTTGGTGTTTTAGCAAGTTGGACATTTATTCCGAATTTTGTTTATAGTCATATCAAATAAAGATGCATTAATTAGACAAATGCAACTTGAATTACAACATTATATTTTGTAACTTACCAAACAGTGTCATTTCTCTTAATATCTCATTGACAAAATTATTCAACCCTTTGAAAATCATGATCAGAATTTGAATAAGGTCTTTTCAATCAGGTGTTGCAAACACCTGTAGATGTGATTAGAACCGTAACGAGCAACAATTAAACTGATTGAAAAAGACTGTGACGCTCAGCTTCTTGTAGATGGTCAATGGTGTATTTGCAACATGGTGAAGTCCAGGGAGTGGTCAAAGAAGTCAAGAGAGGAGGTAATTTCTCTTCATAAGAAAGGATATGGATAAAAGAAAATAGCAAAGACATTACACATTCCAAGAGACACAGTTGGAGCATAATTCGCAAGTTTAAAGTTAAAGGCACAGTGGAAATACTACCTGGGCATGGTAGAAAGAGGATGCTGTCCAATATTTGAAGCGTACAGTGGTAAAAAAACCCCGGGTAACAGCTGAGGAACTACAACAGGACATTGCAGAGGGGGGAACGCAGGTTTCGTCCCAGACAATAAGGCGCGCACTACGAGATGAAGGCCTCCATGCTAGAACTCCCAGGCGCACCCCACTTCTGACTACCAGGCACAAGTAAAATAGACTCCAGTATGCCAAAAATCATCTGGACAAACCCCAAAGGTTTTGGGAAACTGTTCTATGGAGTGATGAGACAAAAGTGGAACTCTTTGGGCCTATGAATCAACGTTATGTCTGGAGGAGAAAAAATTAAGCTTACAAAGAGAAGAACAGCTTGCCTACTGTTAAGCATGGTGGGGGGTCAATTATGCTCTGGGGCTGTTTCTCTGCCTCAGGTACCAGGAATCTCCAGCGCGTTCAAGGCATTATGAATTCTATTTCCTAGCAGGATATATTAGCTGCAAATGTCATGAAGTCAGTGACGAAGCTGAGGCTTGGGAGACGTTGGACCTTCCAACAGGACAACGATCCAAGCATACCTACAAATCAACATCAGAGTGGTTGCAGAAGAAGGGCTGGAAGACTCTGGAGTGGCTTTCACAGTCGCCAGACTTAAATCCTCTAGAAAAGCTGTGGTGGGACTTGAAGAAGGCAGTTGCAGCACGCAAGCCCAAGAATATGAATGAACTGGAGGCCTTTGCCCAAGAGGAATGGGCTAAAATACCTGTAGATGGTTGCAAGAAGCTTGTGTCCACTTATGTATCACCTTTGAAGGATGTCATTACTGCCAAAGGGTGTTCTACTAAGTACTAAAGATGCATGGAACTAGGGGGTCGAATCATTTTGTCAATGAGATATTAAAAAAAATGTCCTTTTTTGGTATTTTGTAAAATGCAGTGTTACAATTTAAGTTGCATTTGTCTATTTGACACACCTTTATCTGATATGACTACAAACAAAATACAGAATAAATGTCCAACTAGCTAAAACACCAAAATTGTGTGGGGGTTGAATAATTTTGATCACAACTGTAGTTACGCTCTTGACTTAGATTCCAGCATGAGCACCATGTGACCTACCTCCAAGCCGTCAACATAGGCCAGGATGTTAGGGTGGCGAAGGGTCTTCATCCGCTTGAAGGCAGCCTTGGCCAGCTGAGTCTGCAGCTCTGATCCCTGTGCCACCTCGTAGACAAACACCGACACCGGCTCTCCATTGGACTGGCGAGGAAATCAATATCAACATAAGTATTGTTATAAAGCAGCGATTCCTAAACGGTGGTACTGTGCGCCATCTAGTGGTATGCCCAAAAATGACTCAATTCAAGTGCAGGGTTTTATTTTCGTATAGTAGGGCTGGACGATACGGACAAGAAAGTATAACTCCATATAGTTAGGGACCGAATGTCCCTTTGGGACAGAGGACCCTATTGTATTTCTAAGGTTTTATTATTATTATACCGCCGCCTCTTTGAGCTGTAAATTGACCCCCTTAACATGCTTCAAAACTCACCAAATTTAACACACACATCAGGACTGGCGAAAATTGCGATGTTATCAAAAAACCAAAACCCAGAACTCAAAATTGCCTTCTAGTGCCCCCTAGAAAAAAAATAGAGAAAACTGCTTGTAACTCCCGATAGGAATGTCGTAGACACATGAAACAAAAACATCCACGAAGGTCTGACTAAGACCTACATTTCACACACTGACCCCCTACAGCAAAAATCAACAGGAAGTTGGCAAAAACCCCTTCAAAACAAAAGTTTCCTAAAAATGTCATTTTAGCCTCTTTGAGCTGTAATTTGACCAACTTAAAATGCTTCAAAACTCACCAAACTGAACACACACATCAAGACTAGCGAAAAATGCTATAAAAAAACAAAAAACAAAAAAAACTCATAAAATTGCGCTCTAGCGCCCCCTAGGAATAAAACAGACAAAACTGTTCCTAGAAAGAAAACAGACAAAACTGCTTGTAACTTCCGGTAGGAATGTCGTAGAGACATGAAACAAAAATCTCTATGTAGGTCTCACTTAGACCTACATTTCATTCATTTACATCCTTCAGCAAAAATCAACAAGAAGTTGGCAATTGCCCCTTCAAAACAAAAGTTTTGTAAAAACCCGTCACCTTTTTTACAAACATTATCTCCTCTGAGCGCGATTGTTGTGTCGGCTTCAAACTCGTACAGGAGAGAGATTGAACCGCCACGCTGATGCTGCTGCGCTGCAGCTGCTGCTGTCTCAAGATGGCCGCTTAAAACCAGGAAGCACCAGCGTGACCACACAATGCAGAGAAGGTAGGTAATGTGCGGGTAAATATATGTTGTCTAGGTGATGGCAGGAAGCACCAGCGTGTATGGGTGACAGAAAGAAGCACCAGTGTGACCCCAGGATGCAGGGATGGTAGGTAATGTGCAGGTAAAGATATGTTGAATGGGTAAAGGCAGGAAACACCAGCAAACGTCGGTCCCGTCCAACACCAGCAAACGTCGGTCCCGTCCAACGCTGCTTGCAGCTTTAATTTCACTTAAACTCGATATTCGATATACATTTTCGGTGAAAGTATACATCAATCAATCAATCAATGTTTACTTATATAGCCCTAAATCACTAGTGTCTCAAAGGGCTGACATATAAAGATATTCATTTCGGAGCATTATTCAGTGTACTGTAAACACTTTTATTACATCAGGTAATCAAGATGGGTATTAACAGCACAGAAAATAAACTGTTTGAGTATCACAGAATTACATAACATAAAAAAAATTAGAACATTTTCCCAGGAGTTTTTTCTTGAAAACGTCGCGTAATGATGACGTGTACGCTTGACGTCACGGGCTGTTAGGAAATATGAGCGCTGCGCACACACACAGCTAAAAGTTGTCTGCTTTACGGCATAATTACACAGTATTTTGGACATCTGTGTTGCTGAATCCTTTGCAATTTGTTCAATTAATATTGGAGAAGTCAAAGTAGAAAGATGGAGTTGGGAAGCTTTAGCCTTTCGCCACACAAACACACGGTGATTCCTTGTTTAAAATTCGCGGAGGTGAAACTTTACTATGGATCACAGCGAACATGGATCCTGACAGAATGTCAACCAGCAGGTTTCGGTGAGAAAATTGTGGTTAAAAAGTCGCTTCTTACCGGAGGTCAGCTGAGCTTGTGCCGTCCATGCAGCTGCCGTCGACTCCGAGACACTGCGCGTCAACACACCCGTGGAGACACACCTCCGACTATCAGGTACTGTTAAACTCACTAAAACACTAGCAACACAATAGAAAGATAAGGGATTTCCCAGAATTATCCTAGTAAATGTGTCTAAAAACCTCTGAATCCGTCCCAATGCAATCACGTTTTTATTTTTTGAGTTCGTCGCTATCAATATCCTCAAACACGAATCTTTCATCCTCGCTCTAATTAATGGGGAAATTGTCATTTTCTCGGTCCGAATAGCTGTTTTTGTTGGAGGCTCCCATTAAAAACAAAGTGAAGATGTGAGGAGCCATCAACATGTGACGTCATCTTCTGCGAATACCGGGAGAGGCAGGGCTTTTCTCCAGTTGCGAACTTTATCGTGGATGTTCTCTACTAAATCCTTTCAGCAAAAATATGGCAATATGGCGAAATGATCAAGTATGACACATAGAATGGACCTGCTATCCCCGTTTGAATAAGAAAATCTCATTTCATTAGGCCTTTAATAATACCACAAACAATTATACAACTATTTAATAATACCACTTTAACATTAA